>NC_081571.1:52740076-52791091 GCF_022355385.1 Mustela nigripes
TATGGGTGTATTTTGGTCTGTTAGAAGAAACTACCTCCCAAAATTTTAAAGAAAGAAAGAAGAAAGCGAGGGGAATGAATATATATGAATATATTCATTCCCCTCGCTTTCTTCTCTCCACAGTTTTGGCTCTCTTCTGATTTGGTTAGTGTATATTTTTCTGGGGTCATTGTTCCACTTTTACTATTTTATTCTCTCATTCTTCTGCTATTATCTGGATAAAAAAAAATAACTCCCCCCCCAAAAAAAAGAAGAAGAGGCAGCACCAATGGCTAGGGACCTAATCAATATTGACATTAGTAATATGTCAGAACTAGAGTTCAGAAAGATGATTATCAAGGTGTTAACTAGGCTCAAAAAAAAAATCATAGAAGACATTAGAAAATCCCATTATGGAGAAATAAAATCCCTTTATTCAAGAAAAAAAAAAGAACTAAAATACAAACAAGCAGAAATCGAAATGCAATTAATGAGGTGCAATCAGAAATAGAGGCTCTTGCTGCTAGGATAAATGAGGCAAAAGAGAATTAATGATATAGAAGACCAAATGAGAGAATTAATGATACAGAAGACCAAATGACAGAGAATACAGAGGTTGAGCAAAAGAGAGACAAACAACTACTGCACCACAAGGGGAGAATTCAAGAGTTAAGTGATACCATAAGATGAAACAATATTACAATAATTGGGATCCCAGAAAAAGAAGAAAGAGAAAGAGGAGAAACTATATTGGAGCAAATTACACTAGATAATTTCTTTAATTTGGCAAAGGGAAAAACATCAAAATCCAGGAGGCACCGAGAATCCCCTCAAAATCAATAAAAATAGGTCAACACCCTGTCATCCAATAATAAAACTTACAAGTCTCAGTGACAAAGAGAAAATCCTGAAAGTAACTCGAGACAAGAGGTCTATAACATACAAGGATAAAAACATTAGACCTGGCAGGCCAGAAAGAACTGACATGACATATTCAGACCACTAAATGAGAAAAATATGCAGCCAAGAATACTATATCCAGTTAGGCTATTATTAAAAATAGAAGGAGAGATAAAAAGTTTCCAAGACAAACAAAAACTAAAAGAATTTGCAAACACCAAACCAGCCCTACAGGAAATATTGAAAGGGATCCTCTAAGCAAAAAGGGAGTCTATGAGTAACATAGACCAGAAAGGAATAGAGACAATAAAAAGTAACAGTCACCTTACAGGCAATACAATAGCACTAAATTCATATCTTTCAATAGTTACCATGAATGTAAATGAGCTAAATCCCCCAAACAAAAGAAACAGGGTATCAGAATGGATAAAAGAACAAGAACAATCAATATGTTGTCTGCAAGAGATTCATTTTAGACCCAAAGACAACTCCAGGTTTAAAGTGAGGGGGTGGAAAACAATTTGCCATGCAAATGGACAGCAAAAGAAAGCTGGGGAGGCAATCCTTATACCAGATAAATTAGATTTCAAACCAAAGACTATTATAAGAGATGAGGAAGGACACTATAACATACTTAAATGGTCTGTTCAACAAGAAGATCTAACATGGGAGCAGCCAACTATATAAACCAATTAATAGCAAAATCAAAGAAACACATCAAAAATAATACAATAATAGCAGAAAACTTTAACACCCACCTCACTGAAATAGATCACCTAAGCAAAAGAACAACATGGAAATACAGGCTTTAAATCACACACTGAACCAGATGGACCTATCACAGGTCCATCACAGATATATCACAGGATATATCACAGATATATTCAGAACATTCCATCCCAAAGCAACAGTATGCACATTCTTTTCTAGTGCACTTGGAACAGTCTCCAGAATAGATCACATCCTGGATCACAGATCAGGTCTCAACTGGTACCAAAAGATTGGGATCACTTCCTGCATATTTTCAGACCAAAATGCCTTGAAACCAGAACTCAACCACAAGAGGAAAGTTAGAAAGAACTCAAATAGATGGAAGCTAAAGAGCATCCTACTAAAGAATGAATGGGTCAACAAGGAAATTAAAGAAGGATTTTTTAAAATTATGGAAACAAATGAACATGAAAACACAACTGTCCAATATCTGTGGGACACAGCAAAGGTAGTCATGAGAGGAAAATATTTAACAATACAAGCCTTTCTCAAGAAACAAGAAAGGTCTCAAGTATACAGCCTAACCCTACACCTAAAGGAGCTGTAGAAAGAACAGCAAAGAAAGCCTACACCCAGTAGCAGAAGAGAAATAAAGGTCAGAGCAGAAATCAATGAAACAGAAACCAAAAGAACAGTTGAACAAACTCAATGAAACTAGGAGCTAGATTCTTTGAAAGAATTAGTAAGATTAATTAATCCCTGGCTAGACTTATTAAAAAGAAAAGAGAAAGGACTCAAATTAATAAAATCATGAATGAAAGAGGAGAGATCACAACCAACACCAAAGAATTACAATTATAAGAACATATTATAAGCAACTGTACACCAGCAAATTGACAATCTGGAAGAAATGAATGCATTCCTAGAGACATATAAACTACTATAACTGAATCAGGATGAAATGGAAAACCTGAACAGATGCATTACCAGTAAGAAGATTGAAGCAGTCATCAAAAATCTCCCAACAAAGAAGAGCCCAAGCCAGATGGCTTCCCAAGGGAGTTCTACAAAACACGTAAAGAAAAATTAATACCTATTCTCCTGAAACTGTTCCAAAGAATAGAAATGGAAGGAAAACTTCCAAAACTCATTTTATGAGGCCAGCATTGCCTTGATCCCAAAACCAGACAAAGACCCCATCAAAAAGGAGAATTACACATCATTATCTTTAATAAATACAGATGCAAAAATTCTCACCAAAATACTAGCCAATAGGATCCAACAGTACATTAAAAGTATTATTCACCATGACCATGTAGGATTTATTCCAGGGCTGCAAGGTTGGTTCAACATCTACAAATCAATCAATGCAATAAAATGCATTAATAAAAGAAAGAACAAGAACCATATGATACTCTCAATAGATGCTGAAAAAGCATTTGACAAAGTACAGCATCCTTTCTTGATCAAAACTTTTCACAGTGTAGGGATAGAGGGTACATACCCCAATATCATCAAAGCTATCTATGAAAAACCCACAGTGAATATCATTCTCAATGGGGAAAACCAAGAGCTTTTCCTCAAAGGAGGAACATCCACTGTCTCCACTGCTATTCAACATAGCACTAGAAGTCATAGCCTCAGCAATCAGACAACAAAAAGAAAGTAAAGGTATCTGAATCGGCAAAGAAGTCAAACTCTCACTCTTTGCAGATGATATGATACCCTATGTGAAAAACCAAAAGGCTCCACTCCAAAACTGCTAGAACTTATACAGGAATTCAGTAAAGTGTCAGGATATAAAATAATGCACAGAAATCAGTTGCATTTCTATACACCAACAGCAAGACAGAAGAAAGAGAAATTAAGGAGTCGATCCCATTTACAATTGCACCCAAAACCATAAGATACCTAGGAATAAACCTAACCAAACAGGCTAAGAATCTGCACTCAGAAAACTATAAAGTGCTCATGAAAGAAATGGAGGAAGACACAAAGGAATGGAAAAACTTTCCATGCTCATGTATTAGAAGAAAATATTGTGAAAATGTCTAGGCTACTTAAAGCAACCCCTATCAAAATACCATCCTTTTTTTTTTTTTTTTTTTCAAAGAAATGGAACAAATAATCCTAAAATTTATATGGAACCAGAAAAGACCTCAAATATCCAGAGAAATGTTGAAAAAGCAAGCCAAAGTAGGTGGCATCACAATTCCAGACTTCAAGTTCTATTACAAAGCCAAGATAGTATGGTACTGGCACAAAAACAGACACATAGATCAATGGAAGATAAGAGAGAAAGCCCAGAAATAGACTGTCAACTCTATGGCCAACTGATCTTTGACTAAGCAGGAAAGAAGGTCCAATGGAAAAAGACAGTCTCTTCAACAAATGGTGGTGGGAAAATTGGACAGCCACATGCAGAACAATGAAACTGGACCATTTCCTTATACTACGCACAGAAATAGACTCCACATGGATGAAAGACCTCAATGTGAGAAAGGAATCCATCAAAATCCTTGAAGAGAATATAGGTAGCAACCTCTTCGACCTCAGCTATGGCAACTTCTTCCTAGAAACATCGCCAAAGGCAAGGGAAGGAAGGGTTAAAATGAACTCCTGGAACTTCATCAAGATCAAAAGCTTTTGCACAGCAAAGGAAACAGTCAACAAAACTAAAAGACAACCAACAGAATGGAAGAAGATATTTGCAAATAACATACCAGATAAAGGGCTAGTATCCAAAATCTATAAAGAACTTAGCAAACTCAACACCCAAAGAACAAATAATCCATTCAAGAAACAGGCAGAGGACATGAACAGACATTTCTGCAAAGATGTGCAGATGGCCAACAAACATATGAAAAAGTACTCCACATCACTCGGCATCAGGGAAATACAAATCAAAACCAAAATGAGATACCACCTCACATCAGTCAGAATGGCTAAAATTAACAAGTCAGGAAACATCAGATGTTGGCAAGGATGCAGAGAAAGGGGAACCCTCCTACACTGTTGGTGGGAATGCAAGCTGGGGCAGCCACTCTGGAAAACAGCATGGAGGTTCCTCAAAAAGTGAAAATAGAGCTACCCTAAGACCCAGCAATCACACTACTGGGTATTTACCCTAAAGATACAAATGTAGTGATCCGAAGGGGCATTGCACCTGAATGTTTATAGCAACAATGTCCACAATAGTCAAACTATGGAAAGAACCTAGATGTCCATCAACAGATGAATGGATAAAGAAGAGGTGGTATATATATACAATGGAATACTATGCATCCATCAAAAGAAATGAAATCTTGCCATTTGCGATGACATGGATGGAACTAGAGGGTATTATACTGAGCGAAATAAGTCTATCAGAGAAAGACAATTATCATATGATCTCCCTCATATGAGGAATTTGAGAAGCAAAGTGGAGGGTTTGGGGTAAGGAAGGGGAAAATGAAACAAGGTAGGATCAGGAGGGAGACAAACCATAAGAGATTCTTCATCTCACAAAAGAAATTGAGGGTTGCCGGGGGGAAGGGGGTAGGGAGAGGGTGATGGGGTTATGAACACTGGGGAAAGTATACGCTATGGTGAGTGCTGTGAAGAGTGTAAACCTGGCAATTCACAGACCCATACTCCTGGGGCTAAGAATACATTATATGTTAATAAAAAATTAAAAATTAAAAATGAAGAAGAAATGGGGAAGGGGGGGAAGAAATACCCAAATTCTTTATTCTACCAGTAATCAAATTGAAAGAATGCAATACCATTTTGTGGGTATTTAATTAGCCAAAAATTTAAATGATAGCAATGCTTGTAAGGAAGAGTTGAGACTGTAGCCTCATTACCCTGTGTTTGAACTTTCAACCCATAATTTACCAGCTTTTACTTAATATCTTGTTTTAAAATGTTTAAATCTTGGTTTTCTCATCTTTAAAATTTGCCTAGTTTTTCCACTCCACCATTTTGAGTATGGAATAATTTAGTATTTGTAAACATGCATCTAATAGTGGTTAATATGTGTGAGATATAGTAATACTTCCATAAATGTTAGCTGTAAGTATAAGTAGGAATTTCCATAAATTGGCATGCTTTCTAAGAAAGAATTTTCTGCACTTGAGCATAAAAAGAACATTTAAAAAAGCATTAAAAAAGACTTATATTTTTAATCTACTAACCCCCCTTCTAGGAAAAGTAGACCAACATAACAGTCACTAATTCCAACATTTATGTACAGTGATTTTTTTTTAATTAAAGAGTTTTGATAAATTGGAAGTCACTGAAATATCCAATATTTGGAACAAAATAAAAATCAATAAAATTAAGGCACTTATAATAGACTTTGTTTAAATGCTATTAAATTAATATGGAATACCTACTACAGCCAAGCTATAAAAATAAGGATCTAATTTAACTTCCTACCTTAACTAGAAAACTAGATAAAGTAAATGAAATAAAAATAAATTTTAGATATTGGACAATAGGTCAGGATTGTAATTCCTAAAAAGATGGAAACAAAGGAGTTTAAACCCTGCAGCTGTCCCAGTTTAGCCAGAAGCAATTTCCAGTTTGTAATGCAGTGAGGAGGAACTCAAAAGAACCTCACTTTTTGCTGAGTGAAGGCCAGTATCAGAGAGAGAACACTAGAGATCTGCAGAGGGATCCTCTCAAATCTTTGTCTTAGAACTGATTTATATATGTGAGAGGAAAGGAAAGGTACCACTGGTGAAAACATTGGCAGCTTAACTTCTGAAGCTCACATAAGACTGAGAATTTTTTTGGAACCCCACAAATCAGAATGGAAAGACATCAAACTGCCTGGAGCATTGGGTAGAGTTGTTACAACATACTACCTTAGTAATGGGAGTATATTACCACTACATAGAAGACATCTTTATTCCTTCCTTAACAAAGCTTAAAGGCTTCAAAATGATTTAACTAATTCGGAATAATTTAACTATATACCATAACCAAAAAACAAAACAAAAAACAACAACAAAAACCAACAATAAAAACCAAAAAACTCACAATGTATAAAGTAGTACAACAGAATTAATGGACAAGGACATTAACAAATCTATTGTAAATAGTCTTATGTTTAAGATCTAGAGTAAACTGTAAGCATCTAAAATGAAAAAGATCCAAATATAGCTTTTATTTTTTTAAGAGGAATCATTTTACATGGTTTTTATTTTCAGAAATATCAGAATAGTAAAAAGCACATTTGATGCTCGTAAAGACTTACTAGTTCCTTCCTAAATCCATTCTTCTCTTTGTCCATAATAATAGAACTTTGACCTAGTTACCCTAATGAGACAACTGCAAGAGAAATTAGGAAATGTAGTGTTTATTCCATATGACTAAAGTCAAATATAGCTTTCAGAGGTAAGACCCACAGTATCTGAATTTTTTTAAAAAGGCAATAACAGCAGATGAGACAATGAAATCAGTCCCATGAACATATAATTAAAAAATATATATTTTTTTAAAAAATGAACAGAGCACCAGTGAACTTATGGAATACCACCATGAAGTATTATATATAAAATTGGAGTCCCAGAAATTGAAAAAAAGGGCTGGGGAAGGGGAAGTGCCAGAAAAAGTACTTGAAGAAATAATGGCCAAAATATTTCCAAGTTTGATTTTAAAAAATTCACAAATGCAAAAGCTCAAATATAAAAATGAATAATCTTAAAGAAAATTATATCAACTTCTAATCAAATTACTGAAAGCCAGAAATAAAGAAAATCTCAAAAGAAACCAGAGGAACAAAGGTAAATAACAGTAGACTACATTTCAGAAACTGAGAAAAGCAGAGACATACATTAAAGTATATACATAAAAATAACTAGGTATTAGTAAGGATGTAGAGAAATTGAAACCCCTACAGACTGTTGATGGGAATGCAAAATGGTACAGCCACTATGATTATAGGGGTATAGAAATTCCTCAAAATATTAAAACTAGCACTATAGTTATGGTCTGGCAATTCTACTTCTGGGTATTTAGCCAAAGGAATTGAAATAAAGATTTTGAAAACCTATTAGTACACTCTGGTTCATTGTAGCATGATGCACAATAGCCAAGATATGGAAACAAACTAAGTGTCCACACACAAGTGAGTGGATGAAAAGATATATATATATATACAGTGGAATACTCTTCAGCCTTTAAAAAGAAAACTGCAGTAAGTAACTCCACAGATGAACTTGAGGACATTATATAAAGTGGAGTAAGCCAGACATAAATAAATACTGCACAGTTCCACTTATGATTTACCTAAAACCATCAAATTCATAGAATCAAGAATGGAATAGTAAGTACCTGGGGCTGGAATGAGGGAGAAACGGTGAGGTATTAATCATCAGGAATAAAATTTCTGTTAAGAAAGATGAATAAGCTCTTGAGACCTGCTATACAAAATTGTCCCTATAGTCAACAATAAATATATTACACATTTAAAAATATGTCAAGAGGATAGAACTCATGTTCAGTGTTCTTTCTGCAATAAAGTTTAAAAAAAAAAAGAAAAGGGAAATCATCTAGAATTCTGTACTAAGCAAAAACTGGTTCAAAATTAAAGTGAAAGAAACTCACCTCAGACCTAAAGGCACATGCAGACTGAAAGTGAAAGGATAAAAAACACATTTACCATGAAAATGGAATCAGAAAGAAAGCTGGCATAGCAATACCTATAACAGACAAAATACACTTTAAATAAAAAACTGTAACAAGAGGCAAGGAGACTACATAATGTTAAAGGGAACAATCAACAACAGAACATAACAATTGTAAATATCTATGCACCCCATAGGGGAGTACTGAAACACATAAAGTGACTACTAACAGAAATAAAGGAAGAAATTGACAGTAAAACAATAATAGTATAGGACTTTAACCCTACACTTATATCAATGGATAGATCAACCAAACCAAAAGAAAGAAAGAAAGGGAGGAAGGGATGGAGGGAAGAGGGAAGGAGGGGAGGAGGGGAAGGAGGAAAGGAAAAGAAGGAAAGAAAACTGAAATCAGCTAGAAGCTTTGAATGACACACTCTATCGGATGGACTCAACAGATAGACTTAGAACATTCCATTGAAAAACAGCAGAATGTGCATTCATTTCAAGTGTACACAGAACACCCTCCAGAACAGACACATATTAGGCCATAAAATCAGTCTCAATGAATTCAAAAAGACTGAAATCACATCATGTATCTTCAATACAGAACTGCAACAATAGAACTAAAAGTCACAAGAAAAAAAAAATCTGAAAAAAACACAAATACATGGAGGGTAAATAATATACTAACAAAAACAACAATGAATGAGTCAACCAAGAAGTCAAAGAGGAAAATCAAAAAATACATGCAGACAAATAAAGATGAGAACACCGGTCTGAAATCTTTGGAATGCAGCAAAGGCTGTTCTAAGAGGGAAGATTATAGAAATACAAATTTACCTCAATAAGTAAGAAAAAACTCAAGTAATCTACCTTACATCTAAAGGAGCTAGAAGAACTACAAATAAAACCCAAAGCCAGTAGAAGGAGGGAAATAAACATTAAGGCAGAAAAAAAAAATTAAATAGAAGGAAAAAACCTCAATGGAACAGATCCATGAAACCAGGAACTGGTTTTCTTTCTTTCTTTTTCTTTTCTTTTCTTTCTTTCCTTTCTTTCTCTTTCCTTTTTTTCTTCTCTTTCCTTTCTTTCTCTCTCTTTCTTCCCTTCTTCCCTTGCTTCCTTCCTTTTCTTTTCTTTTCTTTCTCTTTCTTTCTTTCTTTCAGATTTATTTATCTATTTGAGGGGGCGAGGGGCAGAGGGAGAAGAGAAATCCTCAAGCAGATTTCCCTGAGAACAGATGGAGCCTGACACGGGGCTCAAACGCAGGACCCCAAGGTCACAACCTGAGGCAAAAGTCAAGAGTCAGCAGCCTAATCAAGAGCCACCCCAGTGCCTTGGGAGCTGGTTCTTTTAAAACATCAACAAAATTGATAAACCTTTAGGCAGACTCATCAAAAGAAGAGTGAAGACAGACGAATTCAGAAAGGAGAAATAACAACTAACAACACAGAAGTGCAAAGGGTTATAAGAAAACAATATGAAAAATTATATACTAACCAATTGGACAACCCAAAAGAAATGGATGAATTCCAAGAAACATAACCTTTTAAAACTGAATCAGGAATAAATAGAAAATTTGAACAAACAACCAACAAAGAAATTGAGTCAGTAATCAAAAAACCATCAAAAGTCCAGAACAGATGGCTTCACAGGTGAATTCTACCAAATATTTAAAGAAGAGTTAATATTTATTCTTCTCAAACTATACCAGAAACTAGAAGAAGGAGGAAAGCTTCCAAATTCATTCTATGAAGCTAGCATTACCCTTTACATCAAAACCAGATAAAGACAATTAAAAAATGAATTATAAGCCATTATCTCTGATAAACATAGATGCAAAAATTCTCAGCAAAATATAAGCAAGCCAAATCCAACAATACATTTTTAAAAAATCACTTACCACAATCAAGTGGGATTTATTTCTGTGATATTGAATCACAAGTCAACATGATATATTACATTAACAAAAGTAGGGATTAAAACCATATGATCATCTCAATGGATGCAGAAAAAAACCTTTGACAAAATAAAACATCCATTCATGATAAAAATCCTCAACTAAGTAGATTGGGGGAACATACCTCAACATAAAAAATGCATATATATATATATATATGTTTGTGTATATATATGTGTATATATAAATCTGGCAGCCAACATCCTACTCTATGGTGAAAAACTGAAAGCTAGTCCCCTATGAATAGGAACAAGACAAGGATGTCCACTCTCACCATTTCTATTCAACATATACTAGAAGTCCTTGCCACAGCAATCAGACAAATGTAAGGCACCCAAATTGGTAAGGAAAAGTAAAACTTTCACTGTTTGCAGACAATATCATGTCATATAGAGAAAACCTGAAAGACTCCACCTAAAAACTACTAGAATAAGTGAATTCAACGGAGTCACAGGATACAAAAAACAATGCACAGAAATCTGTTGCATTCTATACACTAATAATAAAGTAGCAGAAATAGAAATCAAGAAAGCAATCCCATTTACAACTGTACCAAAAATAATAAAATACCTAAGAGTGAACTTAATGAAGGAGGTAAAAGACCTGTACTCTAAAACTATAAAACACTGATGAATGAAATCGAAGAGGACATAAAAGAAAAAATACTCTATGTTCATGAATTGAGAGAATATTGTTAAAATGTCCATTCACCCAAACCAATCTGATTTAATACAATCTCAAATTACTGACGTTTTTCATAGAATTAGAAAAAAAAATTCTAAAATTTGTATGTAAGCACAAAAGACCCCAAATAGCCTAAGCAATTGTGTAAGAGAAGAACACAACTAAAGGTGTCACAATCCCAGATTTCAAGATATATTATAAAGCTGCAGTAATCAAAACAGTATGGTACTGGCACAAAAACAAAATCAACAGAATAGAGAGTCCAGAAATAAACTGATGATAATAAAGTCAATTAATCTTCTGAAAAGGAGACAAGAATATGCAACAGGAAAAATGTCAATCTCTTCAACAAATGATATTAAGAAAACTGGAAAGCTATATTCAGAAGAATGAAAGTGGACCACTTTCTTACACCATACATAAAACAAACTCAAAATGGATTAAAGACCTGAATATAAGAGCTGAAACCATAAAAATCTTTGTAATAATTTCCTTGAAATCAGGTGTAGTAACATTTTCTAAATAGGTCTCCCGAGGCAAGGGAAATTAAAGTGAAAATAAACTACTGGGATTACATCAAAATAAAAAGCTTCTGCACAGCAAAGAAAACAATCAACAAAACTGAAAGACAACCTAATGGGAGAAGATATTTACAAATGACATATCTGAAATGTATAAAGAACTTTCACAACTCAACACCAAAGAAACAAATAATCAAATCTAAAAAAAGACAGAAGACAGATTTTTCTCCAAAGAAGACATACAGATGGCCAACAGACACAGGTAAACATATTCAACATTACTCATTATCAGGGAAACACAAATTTCAATGCTTACCTCACACTGTAACAAACTGATCTGAGTCATAATATAAGAACTGAAAGTATAAAACTTCCACAAAAAAAAAAGGTAGAAAATATTTTCAACCTAGGGTAGAGAAAGATTTCTTTGATAGGACACAAAAGGAACAAACCACCAAAAGACCAAAAAATAAAAATAAAAAAAAAAGTGAAATTCAAGGTCATTAAAATTGAAAACCGATTTTCTTTAAAGGACATGATTATAAAAGTGAGGAGCCAAGTCAGAAAGAGAAAACACTTAGAGAAAACATTCACAATACTTACAGATAATAAAAAACTTGCATCTAGAGTATGTGCTGAACTCTTACAACTTTTTTTTTTTTAGAATAAATGTTACAACTTTTGAAAATCCATTAAACAAAATATTTGAAGAGATACTTCATCAAATATTGTCTATTAATGCAAACAGGCAATTAGGGTTGGATTGTGTGCTGCCTGACCCCCCATTCTACATTGAAATCCTAATTTCCAATACCTCATATTGTCATTGTTTAGAGATGAGATATTTAAAGAGATAATTAAATTAAAATGAGGTTATTAGAGTCATTAGGTACGTCCTCATCAAATTTGACTAGTCTCCTTGTAAAAAAGAGATTAAGACATAAGCATACATAGAGGGAAGACCATGTGAAGACACAGAAAGATGTCCATCTATAAGCAAAGGAGAGAGGCCTCAGAAGAAACTAACCCTTTTGATATCTTGATCTTGCGTTTCTAGTCTCCAGAATTTTGAGAAATAAATTATGTTGTTTGAGCCAGCCAGTTGGTGGTACTTGTTATGGTAAACTTAGCAAACTAAATACAGACATGAATATGTTTATTATCATTGGTTATATGAAAAATGCAAATTAAAACATCCTAGAATGGCCAAATTAAAATAGACTGTTAATATCAAATGTTGGCATGAATTTGGGGCAACGGGGATTTTCATACATTGTTCCCGAGAATGAAAAATGGTACAGCACTTTGGAGAATATTTGTTTTAAAGTTTTTTGGGTTTTGGGTTTCTTTTTTCTTCTTTCTTTCTTTCTTTCTTTCTTTTTTTTTTTTTTTTTTTGAAGTTAAATATATGCTCAACATAAACCCCAGCAATTCTATTCTCAGATACTTATGTAAGGGAAATGAAAACATACATTCAATAGAAGAGTCATATTCAACTATTCATAGATTAATTGATAAAAACCCCAAAATGAAAATAACCAAAATGTTCAACTGCTGAATAAACAAATTGTGTGTTTTTTTTTAATTTTTTATTTTTTATAAACATATATTTTATCTCTATAATGGATTACTAATCAGCAATTTAAAAGGAAAATATTACTGACTCACGCAACACCACGGATGAATCCCAAAACTATTATGCAAAGTGAAGGAAGACAGATCAAAGACTACATATATATATTTCCATTTATAGGAAATTCTAGAAAAAGCAAAACTATAATGACAGAAAGCAGATCAGTGGTTGCCAGCTCACCACTTCCCCATTTCTGCTATATATGTTTTTTATCTCAAGGCTTTTGTTAACCCTTAGCTTCTAGGTCTTGGTATCTTCAAGTGGTCATCTCTGTGTGCTTCCCATATCTCAAGATCAAGTTCTCCAGAGCAGCAATCAATCCCAGCTAATTATCATATGTGGAGATGCTAAACTGTAACCTAAAATTTAGAGATACTTCTCTCTTTAAGAGATAGATGTTAATACCTTCCACTCCCTTTGAATGTGGCAGACAGTGACGTTGTAGGTTTTTGAGACCAGGTTTTAAGAGGCATTATGGCTTTCTTCTTGTTGCCCTTGGCTTGGTTCACTTGCTTTAAGGGAAGGAAGCCAGTCACCATGTCATGGTAACCCTCAGGCATCCCTGTGGAGAGGAACTAAAGCTTCCTGCCAGTTGCCAGTGAGGAACAGAATCTTCCTGTCTTCAGCCATGTGAGTGACCCATCTCTGAATGGCTGACCCGGGCCAAGTCAAGCCTCGGATGACACAGCTCTACATACTCTCTTGACTGCAACAGCAAGCTGGTTAAGCTACCTCTGAATTCCCAACGTCCAAAAAAATAGAAGGTAATAAACATGTATTGCTGTCACATAGTAGGTTCGGGGTACTTTGTCTTATAGCAATCCTGCCACATATAAGTCCTAAAATTCCTCGTGGAGTGACTATTTTAGGGCATCCAGGCATAAAAATAACCCAAGAGTATTCTCTCAGCAAGCAGTCTGGATTTGGAAATGAACTTCCAAGTGAAGAGATAGGCAAGAAAGATACTTTTATTGGTATCTCTATTTTATCCAGTAAAAAACAACAAACAACAAAACAACAAATAATAATAAGTAACACTGACTGAATAGAATAATAGGACAATCATCTACCTATCACTTAGGATAATAATCTACCTCCTTAGCATAATAATCTACCTACTACTACCTTTAAAAATCAGAAATAATTTTCTTCCATACAAACAGGACTCCAAATTAAGATAAATTAGTGTAATAAGCAGTTTCAGAGAAGCCTAGCATTCCTGAGAGTTGGTTTCTAAGATACGTTGTTTTGGGTTTTTAGATTTGCCACGTTAGCAGCGTAAACCTAAGTCAATTAGCCTTTTAGGGTCTCTTGTGTACAGTAGTTTTTAATCTAATTTTGGTCAAAGACACCTTCGTGAATCTAGAATCTTTCTCCTGATAAAGACATATTGCTATAGTGAGTTTTACACATTCTCAGCTTCTTCTGGAAAGTATTTCTAACCTGGCAACTTTGCCTAGTTAAACTTGAGTTATTCTGGTAGTTAGAGTCCACATAACTCTTGGTTTTCTGGCATTTTATAAATCTGAAGACTTTTAATTATACAGTTTACTACATACGTAGTACTTCACTGCATACACTAACTACTGCTTTATAAACGAAGTTGGTGTTTTTTTCACCAAGTGTTTTCTGTTCCCAAGGAAGCAGAGACTCCAAATGCTAATACAAGTGTAGAGAGTTACCCATTCTTATTACAGCTGATTTATATAACCTGCTACAACAAAGCTATCTGGTAAAATGTATGCTAAGTGTTAACAGTGGTAACTTATACCGGTATTCACCTAGGGAGACTAGATTTAAAGTAAACCCTCGGGATCACTCACTACCATGTATTCAGCTTTCTGTTTAATTAACCTTTTTTTACTGGAGTCTCTGAAAAGTAACTCAGAATAAAAGGGTACATTGATCACAGATAAGCAGCATCATTTTCTCAACTCCATTTTTCACGCACAGGGTAGCATATAGAGATTATAGCACTGTGCACACAATCTCTGATTCTACTGTATTTAACTGATTTGCATGACTCCTCCCAACACTCATAGCTGAGTATAACTACAAATACCCACAAATACTTTTTCCATAGGTTAACCTCTTTATAGACCAAAAAAAAAATCAGAACAGAGTGCACTTGAAATGAATCTATTAGATGCTTAAGATGGATCAATACCTCTTTTATGAAGGAAAGAAAAGAAGGTACTAAAGCATCTCATTTGAATACTGTTTGGGACAAGGCAGCAGGAAATCACCTGAGTGGGCTCATTCCTCCCTTATGGGTCCAGGGCAGAATATTCCTCAGAATCCATAACTTGCTCTCCAAATAAAGTGCAAACCATGCTTCCCTACTTACTAAATGCTTAAGAGATACACTCCCATGGAGCTCTCCTGATTGGAGCCTTCCTCAGTGTTTGGTTGCATAGATTTTTCATAATTTCACCTTCAAAATACATAATGATAGGGAGAATGGGGGATATTTAAATAATTCTTGACTGCAGCAAGAAGGGCAAAATAAACCCTTTCATACAATTCCTATTGTTTAAAAGATCCAAGTTTTTAAAATTTCTATTCCAAAGAAAGATACCTTTTTCTCTTTTGCATTAGAACACAGAACAAAAGAGAAACATTACATAGACAATTGGCTACACTACTCAAGTGTAAGGAGTGTTAAGTCACTGAAGGCCACCTCTCAACCCTCTCTGTGACCACAATTCCATGTTCTCCTCTTCGGGTGGAAAAAGAAAGAAAGAAAGAAAAGATGAATCCAGCTAACATAATTCAAGTTAAAAAAAATAACAGTCTAAAGCAATTTAAAAGATCTTTAGCAATTTATGATAATGTACAATCATATTCTTTTCTCCTAAAAGACTTTTGCCTACGATTGTCGTTATTTCTTGTTAAGGTAAAATATCACTCATCTTGAAACAGATGTGGAATTATCCTTATTAGAGACTTTTCCTTAATGTTGGTATTTTAACACTGTGATTAAACCAGATGGAAGACAACTTTCTCCCCCCCTTTTCTTGAAAAAGGGGAGGGAGGAAAATAAAACACACACACACACAACCAGGTACTTTCGGATTCTAGTTGCCATAACAACTTGAGTCAGCTTCCATCATTAAAGCATCTTTTGATCACCCTTATGGATTTTTTTGTGTAACAAGTAAAAGATTCATTATTTCACTTATTTTCTATTGAGAAAATTCTCCTCCTCTTTGAAAACAGCTCATTGTCTGTTTTATTAAACAAAAGCAGACAAGTACTATAAACTCCCCCTCAAACCTGTAAACCACAGAGGCTCCCCAAAGAAAGCTTTGAAGTATTATATTACACTTGCAGACTTCTAATTATATTTTTAAAGGGTATTTTGTTTCCATGAAAATTAAATACTTCTGGTAATTTTACAATGTGAGAATTATCCGTATATTTTTCTCTTTCAATAGGCCAATTCAAAAATTGTTTACGGTAAAACCACCAAAACATATTGCAGTAATACACCTTCCTTCTGGCCTCTTTCGTCTATTGTTTAATCTCTAGGTCTGAACACATCTGGAAAACAGTGAAGTCAGTGGGAAGTGTGAGAAGCCGGTATCAAAGCAAGTTGCTTCCTAGCAACAGCACTCTGGAAAAATAGGCTTCATTTGTCAAGTGGCCCCAAAGCAGGAAATCAGGGGGCCATAGGGACTGATAATGGCATATATAAGGTGCAAAACATAAGTTAACATTTACCTTCCCAAGGTGGAATAGTTAATGTCTTCTATAAACAGGACATACAAACTAAACAAAGTCAAAAGAGCCCCAGTGGGTCAGTGTGGAAAACCTCCCACACTTCTGTGATGAAGGACCAGCTTGTATGTGTGACCAATTCATAAAATCGTTACTTTTGTAAAATACCATTTTGAGAAAGTCTTTAGAAAACTGAAATTAAAAGGGGCATTACAAATACAAACCCAAATTTTAAATAAAAGCCAGCCCCCCCAAAAAAAATCTTTCAGATTAATTCCTTAAATGCTTTTAGCCACTTACATTCAATTTCTGTCCAGACCTCCTCACAAACCAGACACAGTGCCTACACAGCAGAAAACAATGGGCCACCAGACCACCACACAGTCAATAGCTCTGGTTTAGCTCTGAGCTTCTCAAACTTACTGAGTGTCAAGTTCACCTGGAGAGTCCATTAAATGCAGACCCCTGAGCCTCAATCTCAGAGAGTCAGGTTTAGAAAATCTGGGCTAGGGGTGGATACTCAGCATTTCTAACAAGCTCACAGCTATTGCCAATGTAGGAGTAGCAGTGTGGAGAAGATCTGATGTACTATATGGCACCACTAACGCCATCTAACGCCATCCCTGTGGATGTCCCATTATACGTATGCATTAAAATCTTGAAAGCTGGGTGATGGTAGGATTACCCAGGAGGAAAGGGAGGAAACTAAGGTTTTAATTCCTCCAATGATTCCTCCTTATTTTCAACGAAAAGCTAAATGCCATGGCTGAGATCACAAAATGCCTCAAGATCTACCTCATTCCCTCTCTTTTTGCCAGTCTGTCTTTATTGTACACTCTTTATCAGTATGGAATGTATGCATCAGTCACAAGGAATTATGGGTAAATGGAATCTGACACTGCCAGAGTTCTGTTCTTGTGCCTTCCCCCTTTCATTCCCTCACCTCCCCCACCCAACTCCTCTTCTTTCCTCTTATTTATTGTTTCAACAAATGTTTCTGGGCTACCTAACTGATGGGGTTTTATACGAGGTTTAAATGAGAATATATTTAGAGGACTCAGTATGGAAGGTAGCACATGTCAAGTACTTGAGAATCATGGCAATGTTGACAAGGATGATGGCAAAGATAATGAGTTTATATGCTGATTAGAATGTCTAGCACTTTGTTTTGTAACTACTGAGTCTTAAGTCACCTCAGTTAGACTGAAGTTCATTGTCAGAATTGTGTTTTCCACATCAACATTTCCATTTCCTACTGAGGTCTCTAGGACACAGTAAGGTCTTAATAAACATTTGCTGATAGAATGGTAAAAACCCGAAGGGGTCACAACACTTAACTATCCTTAATCTTATTCAACTGTGCCATGTTGTATCTTAAAAAATTACCCCTTTTCCAGGCTATCACAGGGTTTAAAAACACAAGGGGGGGGGGGAAACAAACCTTCCTTTCTGACATTTTAAATAATCCTTGGGAAAGGCAAGTAAATGTATTTCTTAGTGAACTTGTTGCATTATTTCAGAGTTCTTAGAAATGGCTTAGTTCAGAGTTCTTAGAAATGGCTAAGCACTCCTCATTCATGTAATGGAAGGGGGTTGGGGCAGCTGGGCAGGTGTGTCCCTCAGACTCCCCCTCCAGAGAGAATTTGCCCTTTGGGATTTCCAGATTGTCTCAGCTTTCAACTCAAGGCCAGGAATCTCTCAGGCACCCCCAGTTCTGAGACTGAGGGTAACAGGGGAGTAGGACTTAGCTATTTTTGCCCAGTTTAGGCTTTACTCTTGAGCTTCCATTCAGCTAGCTTGGGCTTTCTGGTCTGCATCATGGTATGAGGCTCTTCTTCCCAAGCTGTTTTCTTTCCCCTCTTTTCTTTCACAGCGATGCTGTGGGAAGGCTTTCCCTGCCCAATCCTGTATCCCTCGTGGTTCGCCTTTCACAGGTGTTACTTACCCCCTCCCTGTGTAATTCCAGCTTCATCGGAGCATCTCCTTCCAATGGCACAGGAGAATGAAAATGGAAAACCATGCTTTTGACTTTCTCAAAGGGAAATCAAGCATTGAATCAAACTGGGGTCTAGCTAAGAAAAACAACTTGAATAAGATATAAGCGAGACCTGCCAAGAACTTCCCCCATTTATCTGCGATTAGGCAGAGAGAAGTGTAATTGTGTCTCCCACCTGCTGTCATATTTCATTTTTTACCCCTCAATGTGTTCCCTTCACTACTGTGATTTGGATTTCACTAAGTCTATCTTCCTTTTTCTCCATTGTGTATGTTCCTGATGCCTTCAGACTGCAGGACCAATATTCAACAAGTCACTCTTCATCTGGTTTGTACTCAAAGGGGCAGCACAGCCTTTGTGGGTGAGTGAAAACAATTTTAGGTTTCTTCTCAACTATTTAACAACTAAGAGCAAGAGTATGTAGCCAGATTTTCTTTCTTTTTTACAGACAAAAGCTATAGCTATGTCAACATAGGAAAGATAAATTTATTCAAACACCTAGTAATAATTATAAAAAAATATGTCTGTACTGAATCAGGGGTTCTTAGTCTCTTTTGGAGTTTCAAATACCTTTGAATATAACACAAAAAGCATACACTCAATCCCTAGATTAAAAAGTACTACTATTATTAGAATGAAGAGCTTAGGGTATCTGCTCTACTATCATCCTTTCATTTTAATCAGTGTTTTACTACTAACAATTGTGAGTACAGACGGGGATAACGCTTTGCTATATGAATATTTTCCACTTAACATCATTAGTTTTACTTAATTGCTCTTCTACAAATACAACGACTTTGAATTCTGCCTCAGGGAGGGAAATTTTCAGTGAAATAAGCATACTAATACATAAAAGATACATATTTTCAGTGTTTGGCTTTTCAAAGCCAGCTTCTTGGTCTAAGCAATACATTTGTTGACCCAATTTCTTTTATCCTAGAGCAGATAAAAATTTCTAGTGCACAGGGCCAGGGATGGGGAGCAAAATCAGAGAATTCAGTGGATTTTGCTAACAGTGACACTACTCATTCACAAAAGGGAAAGGGAGAGAATAGAAAGATAAAAAAAGATAATGTGCATATTTGAATGCAAGGTATAGAAACAAACAAGTTTAGGAAAAATGCCAGAGATTCAGAGGTATTGAAATATCATTCCAATATAAGAATGTGAGTCTCTAAGAAATATTCCTACTGTTTGCTATATAACAAAAGTCTTCCCACCCCAGCACCCCCCAAAATGCAGTAGCTTAAAATAATAACCATCTATATAGCTCATAAAACTGAGGGTTAGAAACTTGGGCTGGAGCAACTAGGTCCAGGGTTTCAGCTCTGCTCTCCAAAGCATGTTCAGTCAGCTGGTGTGGGAAAGCTGGGATATGTGGGTTTGCTGATCTTGGCTAGGCTACTTCGAATATGTGGGGGATCAGCTAAGACAACAGGGCTGACATAGCTCTGAAGCACATAGTATGCCACCTCCAGCAAAGTCAGCACTGTGAGCAAATGGAGGTGGGGTCCTGAGAGAGAGAGAACAAAAGTGTGGTATACAAGGTCTCTGTGGGACTCCAGTTGGAACTGAAAACCTATTATTTCCACTGCATTTATTGGCCAAAGCAAATCACAGATCCAATATAGATTTAAGGAGATGGTTAAAAAAAAAAAAAAAAAGATTACCTTTTGACTGGGGACTTTGCAAAGTCATATTATAAAGGTTATGGACTAGAGAGCAGTGAAGGATGTGGCCATTTTTTCAGTCTACACCATTTAATATGATAATCAGATTTAAATTACCTTGAGTAACTCTGAATAAAAACTCAAAACCATCCATCTCCATTTTACAGTGTCCCAAATCACCATATCTATCTTTTATATATAAACAAAAACAAATGCCTTTAGGACCCTAGTGAGCACTATGGTCCTTGGAAGCACTAATTAGTTCATCATGGCATCTAAGTGGCCTATTAGTCTGTGTCCTATAAAGGTGGGTGTCACCTTGGCAGTTTATGTGAGTCTCTCAAGTGCTACCTATTATCCCTCACTTCCCTGATACCTACAAGGCATCTTCCAGATAGAAACCAAAATTCTATCCCCTCTCTGACATATGCAAGACTTTGGCTTCATATTCTTCTGTTTGGATCATACTGACATTTGTGGACTAACTCATTCATTCACTCATGAACTAATATGCCTGAGCATAGGTTCAAAGATCAGCGGTGCAATTTTAGTATTTTGGTGGATTCACATGCCCCTTTGAGAAGGTGGTGAAAGCTACTGGCCTTCTAAAAAGGTACACCACACATCACACAAAATTTTGTACATAATTTCAGGAGGTCCATGGACCTCCTGAAACTTATCCATGGATCTTCTAAGAGACATTTAGATGATCTTGTTCTAGATTATGAAATCACTGCTCTTACAACTATGGCATTTAGCTAAGTGAATCAGAGGCAGCAGAAGAGCACATGGGAGCAGTCAAAACTCCTAAAGGCACAGTCACTGAGTTATGACTTCCTGAATGATGAATGTTCAGACATTATTCCAGGAGAGGCAAGCCTCCGATTTTCTTCTCAAATGTTAAAGAACAGAGGCAGACTCACTAAGTATGGATCCCAGTATCAGTTACAGAATCACTACTTGTGATCAGGACAGCAAAATATTCCCTCAGACCACACCTTCCCTCAGCTGAGAAAGTAGAACTTGATGCACTTTAAGCAATGGCCATTTCAAGGATGACACTGTTCTATTCCAATGATTCCCTATCGTACTTACAGATAAAATAAAATGATGTCAAGGATCTGCTTCAAAAGAATCCAGGGTGGAGGTGCATAAAGATGAAACAAAAATTGGGCATAGGATATAAAATTCCTGAAGTTGGGTGTTGAGTACAGGAGGGACTTTACATTATCCTCTCTACTTTTGCATGTTTGAATGTTCTTTGTGATAGAAAATTTAAAAGAGAAAGAGGCTTCAATATTTATTTCAAAGAGAAAGGCAATCCAGGCAAAATAGAGAAGCATATATATATCATCTTCTTTCCAACCACTCTGGAGTGAAGGAATTTCTAATTCTTACTTTATTCTTTCCTATACAACCACAATCTCTTTACTACCCCTATTCTTTTTAAAAGACTCCCTTACTTACTAATATTTTTACTTTTGTCACTACAAAAAATGATTTCAGAATGGTCAAGACATTTGCTAATTCTTAAACCATAACGTATGTTACCATCAATCCACGGACTCTCCCACCCTCTGCTTTAGGGCTACTTGACAAATGAGAATGGACTCCCAAGAAGCACTGCTAGGAAGCAACTTGCTCTCTGCTCTCAGCTTCTCACACTGCCCACTGTCTTTTCTGTCTTCCAAAATCTGTCAATGGGGCAATAAAGAACACAATTGACAGTTGACCAGTAATGACCAGCACCTGATTAACTGGAGCCTCCATTTCTGTAACTTTAAAATAAGAGAAATTCTACACTAATATACCCAACAGGATTATTATTATTTTTTCCCAACAGCATTATTTTAAACCACAAAATAAATAATTAAATGAGACAGTGAATATGGTGGATATTTGTGAATTCTAAAGTCATTTGTTTCAAATTGTGTTTAACGGAGTGGACCCTGGGGTCTCTGAGAGCGTAGTCCTCCACCTGTCCCATCCAGGCCCCCTCCAGAGCAGTGCCCCTTCAATATGCTTGTCTATGGGGCTCTGGAGGGAATTTCCATGGAAAAGAGGGTGCTGTTGCTAATGAAAATGTTAAAAACTATGACTTTCAATTTGTTTATTAAAGATAAGTTTAAAAGTTGGGGACTCCTGCCAAATGGTTATCAGTTATACGATAGAACATCCCTGGAATTATGAATCTTGACAATGAAAAGTATGATTTGATTTGCAATATATATTTATAATCTACGTATCTATTTATACATACATATAAATATGTGTGTGAATGTGTATATACATATACACTCATATATATTTGCTAGATTGATTTTAGAAAGAATTTTTAGGAATGCATCCATTAAATAAAACGGGACGAGGGGTGCCTGCGTTCCTCAGTTTGTTGAGATTCTAACTCTTGATATGGGCCCAGATCTCAGTGTCATGAGATCAAACCTCATGTCAGGCTCCATGCTGAGCATGGAACCTGCTTAAGATTATCTCTCTCTCTCTCTCCTCTCCCTTTGCCTCTCCCCCCACTCACTCATTCTATTGCTCTATCTCACTCTTAAAAAAACAAAAAACAATAAAACAGGGTGAGCTAGAGTTTCTCAGGAAAGGGCAAACTACGAAAACAACTGTGACATTCTGGAACCAGATTAAGAATCAGATGACCTAGGTTTGAGTCCTGATACCAACATCTAACAGTATGACTTCAAACAAACTGTGTTTCTGTTCAGTGTCCTCAACTTGTGAGCTACTTGCAGTAATACTTGCCTTGTTATGAGGACTAATTAAAAATTTAAATGTTTGGTATTCCCATAAGAAACAAACAAACAAAAATCATGCTAGGATAACTCTGTTTTCCCTGAGAAACTGCTCTACATCCTTTTTTTAATAACAGGAATTATATAGCCATTCATGTCTTCCATCTTGTTTCATCTTCCCAAAAATTCACATCCCATTTTGAAGCTCAACTCTTTAACAATTAGGCTGACCCTTCGAGTCTGTGAATGTGTATTTTTCCTTTCCTTGGTATTGAATTTTTACTTTTGTGTAAATTTTCCTCCATTTCAGTTTTCAATTTCATTACCTTTTTAACATGCACTTTCTCATCTCACCTGTTCCCAGTCCTTTGTGGAGCTAAGTGGTAGAGGTCAAGAGGAGGAAGCAGGAAAAGGAGAAGGAGAAATGGGGAGGCTGGGGAGAATGAATCTAACGTGGTTTATTTTGTTTTTTGTTTTTTGTTTTTCAACAAATGCTCAATAAGCATTTGTGAAAAGGAAAATATAATGTGATGAATCTAGTTGTTGAAAGCTTTTGAAACTATTGAATTGAGGTGTTTAATTGACTGCACTTTCTATCTGTAGAGCACCTTTACTTCCCCACGATGCTGTGCCCTTGACGTTAGTGTCACAGGTAATATAGTCCCATTCTGACATCTTTTCTGGCACTGTGAGGATGGGACCAGTGTGGACTCATAAGAATACAACCTTTCTCTTGCTGCTCTCTCTCTTTTTTTAATCACAGTTTGGGTTATTAAATATAATACACCGGAGCCTTGCTCTAACAACGAATCTTTGCCACCAGCCACATAATTTATTTATGTACCTAGAAATATTCCTGTAAAACATCTATATACTATAGATGGATAGATAAATGGTAAGTGATAGCTGAAAGAAAAATAGTCTCGACCTCAGAGGAATGTAATAATTCAAACTTACACAGACAGCCTGAAGATAGTTAACATATATAGTATTGATTATATCAAGATTTAGTACTCTAGAGAAAAACCTCATAAAAAACATTTTGCTATCACAGGAGTTTGAGAAAAAGACAATTAAAATGCAAGAAACACCAGTCTTGTTTATATGAAATTTTACAAACATTTCCAGAAATAAAACCATTGTCTGCCAAGAATAGGTGTTTGGTTACAAATCTAGATTCTGAAAAGCCAAAGAACATGTTTTCTTCATTAAAAAAAATAAAATAAAAAATAAAAAAGGCTATGTGTCCCCCGATAGCAATATGCTCCAGGCTTATCCCCCATCATTCATTGCTAAGAGGGTACAACTTAACTGTTCTCATCCCAAAAGCTGGGGGTAAATATGTGAAGTAATGGATATGTTAATTATCTCAAAGAAGGGAATCCTTTCACAATGTATACATATATCTAATCATCCCATTGTATACTTTATTATAATTTTGTCAATAACTCCTAAATAGAGCTGGGGGAGGAAAGCACGTGGAGAAGGTGCTTAAGCTCCAGGGAAAAAAAGAGTAGAAAACATAACTGAGATGCGCGTGAGGCAAGGTAGGAGTTTGGGGCCGAAAATGTTAGGATGCACCAGCTATCATGCACCTGTTAAGTTAGGACCTGAGAGGGAGGGTGTCCACACATTTTGTTTCCCAAGGACCTCATTCTAGCCTTGGCCTTGGTGGAAAACTTCTGACCTGATTATATGTCTCAGAGTCATTTGTAAAAGTATCCCTAGGCAGGTTGTTAGAGCCTTAAACATCAGGAACCCCTCTAATAGGAAGTTAAATATTTTATAGAGGGGGCAGACTCCCTTCTACTAGCAGTGTGCTTGAGAGGTTAAACATAATCGCTCTAGATAGGCTGGCAAGTAGAAACATTACAAATCAGGCATAATAAAAATTACAGTAGGCACAGGAGAACGTGTAAAGATGCTGAATCACTATGATGTACACCTGAAACTAATGTGACATTGTGTGTCAATTATATTGAAATTAAAAATTTTAAATACAATAAAAATTTAAAATCAGAGTGCAAGCATGCATATAAATGGTACTCATGATAATACATGTATTCAGTAGTAATTATATAGTACAGTATTCAGGGCAAAGCATCTAATGCTCCATTCTTTACGAGCTATGAAGCCACAGACAATCACTTATCCTCATAATATCTCAACTTCCTCATCTCAAAGTGAAAATAATAATAACACTCTACCTCATAGTGTTTTTGTGAACATTAAATGAGTTAATACACTGGAATACACTAGAACCGTGCCAGGCACACTGTGAACAAATCACAGCAATGTCATTTTACCTGCCCACCTAAGTCTCCTGTTTCTGTTTTGAGCAGAGCAGTTAGAGTGCTCTGACTAAAATGGAAATCAATCATATTGCTCCATTGCTTACAACATGTTGAAACAATTCTAAAACAGGTTACATGGGATATGACTCTATTCCTTGATTATATTCCTTGATCCTCAAAATTACAAGATTGAAGAGAATGAGTGCATGCAAAAATTAGTGAAAACAGAATGAAGACTGTCGTCTACATAACACCATCCTATCAATGTCATTTCCTGGTTTCCATATTGTGCTACAGTGTAATGAGATGCCACTACTGGAGAAAGATGAGTGAAGGGTTCAGGGGTTTTTGCACTATTCTTGAGACTTCCTATAATATCTTCAAAATAAAAAATATGCCCAAAAAACATGTCATAGGCTCACAATAGCCCTCGAGAAAAACAAACAAATGACTCAACCACCCTATCATGAGTCATAAGATTCTGAAGGATCCAGCCACAGATTGTATTTCTAGCTTTACTGCTTGTCACTCAGGTGATATGGTTTCAAGTGTACCAATGAACCCTAATTCATTTTATCTGATTGTTTCATTAGTTTAAAGTTCTACAAATATTATCCTTATTAATGGGTATATGGAAACAGAAATAAATAATATGACATATTCTTGGTTTCTGTATCAATTAGCTGTCACTGCATAATAAACCACCCGAAACTCAGAATCTTAAAACAAAAAAATTCTTATTGTAATGAGTCATTGTGTCAACGGGGATCACCTAGGCATCTGTGGCCAGCCACGGGTCAGTTTTGGGGGTTCAAGTGGGTATAGGATTGTTTCAAGTGGTCTTAACTACAAGAACTAAGCTCTTCCACATGATATTTCGTCCTCCAGCAGGCTATTCTCACAGCTGTGGCAGGGTTCCAAGAGAGGAAGGAGATGCTCAAGGCTTAGACTTAGACTTGGCATGTCACAAATCCAACCCATATTCAAGAGGTGAGAAAACTGGAGCATTTCTTAATGGGAAGAGCCACAAAATCGCATTGCAAAAGGTATGCACACAGTGTGAAAAATTGGGGCAACAAAATAATCTGCTGAAATCCCCAAATATAAACCACCCAAACAAGAATAATGCCTTTCCTATTACAGTATAAAATGCTAAAGTTCTGGGTGAAATGGCAAACATATTTCTAACATAAATTCAGTATTTAAAAATACATCATTATATGGAGCAATGGAAAATCAGCATCTTTTGCAGACAAGTAATTATTCTCCTTAATTCCTCTAAGGTTATACATTTGACAAGCTTTTAAAAATCTGCTGATTTCTCCTTTCAGCCCCTTTTCTAGGTTTAATTTCCTTTTTCATTTTTTGTTCAGTTTCAGTCTTAATGAAGTAGATTGGAATTCAAGCAACAGCAGCAGCTCACTCCCAGGGAGATCCATTGTTTCATATTAATGTTTACCTAAAATGAAGCAATGCCCTGCTGCCTTCACCATATTTATTCCATGAGAAATTCTAATCCTTAGAGAGAGATAAGTAGGGGTGACAGTGCTGCCCTCAGTTGTGTCCTTAGGGTGCAGGAGACCAAAGCAGTGAGCTGCCAGATGGGGGTGGGGAATCTGATCCTGTTGCCCAAGTCAGTTCCAGTTGCGAAACTCTAATCATCCAAGTGGGCAGGAAGTCACCTAGGCAATTCAGCTGGTGGGCGCCCATGTGAAAGGGAGAGATAATCATTAATGTCACTCCCAAGATAGGAAGGTCTTTACGGACAGAAATAGATTCCACCAGCACATTGCATGGAACCTATTGAAGTGCAGACAGTGATTTGTAAAATGTTATGAGAGCAGTAGAGCGGGCTTAGATCAAATTCAGCAGTATGTGATTAGTTGATAAAATAACTATTTTGTTGTGCTTTGGACTCTATTAAGTAACATGACTTCAAATTCTGGATGGCGAGTCTTTTCTGCCTATTAAAATGAAAAGCTTTTCCTAAGTGGCATTTACTCCGTGAAATTCTTCATATAAATGTTACAGATAAAGAAAGAATAAAGTCTGCCTACCAGCTTACCTACCTGACACAATGCCCTGGAAAATAAAATAATGTCCTTTTCCCAAAAAAGTCTCTTTCAAGAATCAACTTTAACTTCAAAGAAAGTAAAAAAATGTGTAGATTATATGAAATACAGTCTAACAGGACCAAAGTTTTTCTTAGTGTCCATTCATTGCTTTCGATAGCAATCCTCTTATTTTCTTTTTTCATTGACTGAAGATATAACTGTGGTTAATGAGTGCAGTTTTCATTACCTAAAGAGATCTCAAAGCTCTAAGTATTGCTATGTTTATGCATACGGAAAATTTGCATACCTGGAAAACAGAAGCCATACCTTACCCTGGTACCCGGATCTCTTGAAGCAGAGAGAGAACGTGTATTTTTTTCATAGTTTAATAAGAAGGCAATACTCAAATATTGGTAAAATTTCAACTGCTTCTCTTACACTTCCATCTTTTAGGACATGTTTATGATAAAATATACCAAGAATTCGGTAAATGGGGATATTGTACAAGTAAAGATATGAAGGATTATATACTGCTTCTTAGTATTTGGTAGGCTAAACTCATGACAGACACCAGATTTTTCAAAGGAGGGCAGAGTGTGATTTATAGGTCAGCCTATGTGCTGGCTTATGGACTACTTTTTCTTATTAATGAGTCAGATGAAATGACAAAAATATCTTGTAAATATGGATGGTGGCACCAGTTTATAATCACACAAGAATGGCTCTACAAACGATTCTAAATACCAGTAGACTACATTATAATTTACAAGACACTTTCTTCTTTATTTAAACTTAAAATTCTGGGGCACCTTGGTGGCCCAGTTGTTTGAGCATCTGACTCTTGCTCTTGGCTCAGGTCATAATCTCAGTGTCATGATATCAAATCCTGCACTGGGCTCTGTGCTGGGCATGGGGTCTCCTTAAGATTCTCTCTCTCTCCCTCTCCCTCTCCCTCTATCCCTCCTCACCCCCATGAGTTCACACTCTCTCTAAAAAAAAACCAAAACCAAAAAACATAAAATCCTTACAATAACCCCACAGGGTAGATGGTGAGTGAATTGCAGATCCCTGAGGTTTAAAAGATCAAGAGGGTCACCCAAGACCTGTAGGTTAGTAAATGGCCAAGCCAGGATCCCAAACTTGGGCGTTTTATCTCCCCATTTAGTTTTATTTCTACTGTTATTATTCTGGTCAAAAAGAAAAAAAAAAAAAATCAGCACCTCCCTCCCTTCACAAACCTCTGAAAAGTGACTGAAATTTTAAATTGTGTTGAAATTAAAGACAATGTCTTAGATGGAATCGTCCAGAATAAAAAGCAAAGCTTCATTGTCTTAAATGTTACTAACATCCTTTGCAGTAGATGGGACAAGTAGGGTCTCCCAAAGGAGAGGTGAGGAAACAGCCCTATTAAAAAAAAAAAAAACATTATAATGGTTTGCTGCCCTAACATTACTTTGCTCTTCTTGCCAATTCAGGGCAAGGATGGCACCCTATCCTACCTTTCACTGTAGAGCAAATCCCAGAGGGTGCTAGGATAAATTGCTCTAAAAATTAGATAGCAGAGTTGTGCTGTGTAGGTTGTGACTGAAAGTGACATGTGCTGCATAATAAAACCAGCTTTCAACTTTCCACTACTAAAAATACTTCCCCGGATGCAGAACTTCCTTTAACTGTAGCCCAAGCCTTCCATTCCACAATCAGAGATGAAAATCTGGAGCTGATACCTCTCTGGAGTTAATTTACACAATGAATTTGAGTTCTGACCCTTTCCAGAGCCCTGTGTGTATTGGCAGGCCTCCAAAACCCCTTCACGTAGTCTTGGGTGAAGAATAATCTAGAACGCCTGGCTTGGTACACCACAATTAGGTGTTCCTTCAGCGTTTTCTTCCTTCTCTTCCCATCCCATTCAAACCTTCCTTGCTATGCCTGTCTAGACTCTGTACTCAAACACCTTACAATTTTTCCTGTGCTGGTCCTTCCACCTGAAATGTCTTTCTCTCTACCCCTGTTTGGAAAATCCACATTCATCACTCCCTCAAGGGTTTTGTGTAGCTTCTTCCAAGAAAAACCCATGGAGGCCCCCAGTATCCCTCCACCAATAACACCCTGAGAGCGACACTGTGTATAATAATACAGTCTGCTGATAACATATATGCTCATAAAGAAATTCAATAAATATTTGCTAGATTAAATTTAGGGGATGGCATCAAGCAGACTGTGTCACTTGAGGAGAAAAAAGGACAAAAGATGAAGTGATAGGAAAAAAAGATATATTTGACCTACTTACACTGCTGTCCTGAGCGATGCCTAGAGGCATAGTTGGCCCTGTTCTCATAAATTTCTCTAAAGTCCTTGTTTTCTTAACAAAGTAGTGGTTGTAGCATAATAAGAAATATGACCTCTAATGAGTTATTTGCATATACTAGGATCCTTTATGCTCTCTGGTGTTAAGAAATAAATTTTCATATTATTTTGAGAAAATATTTTTAGGATTAGCAATTTGTTTTGTTTCATTTGTTTAGTGTTGGGTTTTGCTGTTTGATTTTTTTTTTTTTTTTTAAACAAAGGATGACAAACATGAATACTTGGATCACTCTGGATTAAGTTATCTCTGCTGTTTTCTGTGTACTGTCCTACTACTGGTATCAGGGATTGTTTGCTTCCTCTTTTCTTCCAGAACTCCATTCAAGCGTCTCCTTATCAGATAGACTTTCTCTGACCCATTATTCTCAAAACAGAACAACTCAATAACTAGTATTTTTAGCTCCAACACTAAATTCCAAAAGGAAAGAATCTGACCAGCTTACCATAGCTTCATTGTAATACCACAGTCCCATCAGTTTCATCTTGGATGGGAGTGGCAAGGTCATCATGTAGTAAAACAATAGAGTTGCTAAGACTCATTCCTACGCCGGGTGCCATTTTCAAGAATAGGGAGCATTAGGACCTGTTAAGTTATCTCAACAAGTCTAGTGGGCTAAGAAGGAGGTGCTCACAGCTTTGCTATTAACTACTTGGGTGATTTTAGACAAGTTGAAGTACAGGCCTCAGCTTCCTTCACTATCAAGTAATAATGGTATTATCTGCTACAATTACTTGCAGTGAGACTGGTAAAATAGAAATTGAAATTAAAACACAATGGAAAGTTTAAAGTCCTCAGATGAGATTTTAGATATGCTTTAAAATATTTTAGTTTAAAATAAGAGATGGATAAAGCAAGTAAGAAATCTCAGTCATCCATCCAGGTGGTAGATAGGGGTTCATTATACCATTTTCTATACTTTTGTGAGCAGTAATCTCCCCTTGTCCCCAGGAAATACATTCTAAGACCCCAAAGGACATCTGAAACCACAGAGAGTACCAATTCTTGTGTGTACTTTTTTCCCATATATACATACTTATAATAAACTTTAATTTAGAACTTAGAATAGTAAAAAACTAATAATAACTACTAATAAAATAGAACAATTATAATATGCTATAATAAAAGTTACGTGAATGTGGTCTTTTTCCCAAAATATCTTACTGTATCATGCTCACCGTTCTTGTGATGATGATGATGTGAGATGGAGAAATACCTGCATGAGATGAAATGCGGGGAATGACATAGGCTCTGTGACATAGCACTAGGCTACTACTGACCTGACGATACATCAGGGGGGTAATCCTCTGCTTCTGGACCATGGCTGACCACAAGTAACTGAAACTGTACAAAGTGAAACATGGATGGGGGCTGGGGAAACTATGGTAGGTTTGAAAATCTGCATAATAAAAAATGTGAACTTCATAAAGGTAGGAAATAAAAGCCATAATTAGAAGTGGAATCCATATACCTATAGTCCCATGATCTGGCCTTCTTTCTGTTATTGTTTTGAGGGATGACATCACAGTTGTCTTCTTTTGCATAAAAATAGCCCAAATTTAAAAGTTCTAACACTGTCCGTGACACCATTAACATGGTAATAATGGTGTTTAGAAACACACATGGACATTTTTAAGGATTTTAGATGATCAGAAATTTCAACACAATGTTCTAAAAATGTCTTTAGGTGAAATCTACAGAAATAGGGACAAAGCTCAGGGCATTTCAATAAAGGAGGTTCAGGCACTGCTTAGGCCCAGTTTCTTCTGTCTCATTCCTTTTGGTGACCATCATACCATTCATTCTACCCACAGGAGTAAATGGCTCTGAGTAAAAAGCGAGTCACTGCTTTCATCACTGTTCCCAATATTAACACATTCAGACCTTACATTTCAGTGATTTACTGCTGATCACCATAGCAAATATATAAGATGACAAACATAACCAGAAAAATTACAAACCTTAGGGAATCCTAACTAATTCAGAGTCCATTGATTAATGTGCTAAGACGAGTAAGACCTCCATTGGATTTCTGCCCTCGGCCTCCATGCCTGAGAATGAAATTCATAAAATGCATTCTTACTTCTCCTCCCAATTTCCAGGCCAGGGCTTCTGCAGAACCCACACCCCAGGGAAACCTGAAAGAACCCTATGTACTTATTATCAATGTTTCGTTGCATCTCTTAGGACCTCCCAAACCTAGTTAGAGCAATTTCTCTGGGTGTTTGCCCTTCAGAGCAATGACCTCAAGGAATTTTTCAAAACAGATATTATAGTTATTGAAATTCTTATAGCATAGCTGGTTATTTAGCACATCTTATGGTCAAACCCTTGATTCTGTCCAATTTAATTTGCTTAGTTGATTTAAATTTAAAGTATCTAATCTTAAATTTTAAATACTGGAGTGTCTAAAAGTTATAGTATTTTTAGTTTTAAACCAGTAGGTGCTACCCAAAATCGAGAATTCAGGATCTCATTAAATATAAATATAAAACAAGCTTGCACATGAGTGATATTCAGCAAACCTAGAGGAGATCTGATGGGGGATGGAGGAGGGATTATGCTGTCAGCTTTCCAGAACTGGTTAACAAATCATCAGAAATAACTAACTGTAAACAATACGCCTGTTCCCTGGTTATTATCAAATACTTGTTGCACTTCAGAAAACTGAAAATATGGAGCTAATTTAGTGAAAATTTCTCAAAGGATAACATCATTTAAAACCATGATGTGTTTGTTTCCAATTCGAGTTTTACACAATGTCCTCTAAAGTTTTTTCGAACCCATTAACCCATTAAACCTTAGAAGTCAACAAGCCACTTGGAACTAGTTTAGTTACATAGTAACAGATTGTAAAAGCAAGCATTCTAGCACTTTTCCACTTTTTCTAGATGAATTCCTGAGGGGAAGAAAACAAAGATATATAAATAGAAGTGAAGTGAAGGATTTTTAAAGCCGTTTTATAGCCTGAGAGAATACCAACTCCAACGATCCCCAGGAGCATTCAGTTATAGTAGACATTTATTAAAAAGCAAAGGACAGGGGCAACCTGGGTGGCTCAGTGGGTTAAACCTCTGCCTTTGGCTCAGGTCATGATCCCAGGGTTCTGGGATTGAGCCCCTTATCTGGCTCTCTGCTCAGTGGGGAGCCTGCTTCCCCCTTCCCCCGCCCCCTCTGCCTGCTGCTATGACTACATGTGAGCTCCCTCTGTCAAATAAATGGATAAAATCTTTAAAAAAAAAAAAAAAGCAAAGGATAGAATTCTGTATCTCTTCTCACCTGATGAAATCGACCTTTCTAGAAAACAGAGAGTAATTAATTTAGTTCCTCTGATAAGAAGAAGAACGTGTATTTTGCTCAATTCTTTTTCTGCTTTGAATCCACTAAAGTGAGGGTCCTTTGCCTACAATTTCAAGATACTGAGCACTGGCCACCATTGGCAAAAGTAAGTGGCTACAGTAGAAACTCTGAGTGTTGACTTTTCAAATAGCATAATAATGACCTTCCACTTGATAATCTGATTTTAAAACTCTCGAATCCAGAAATGGTATTTTCCCCACTTGCTCAAATCTGTACTTGGGTATTTGGCTGACATCATGATGTCCCGTTATTCAGGAGAGATGATCTGCACTGCCACCTGGCTGTTCCTGGACCAGTCACTGTCACACCAGACAGGTCACAATTTCACTGTCCTTATAACTAGAAATAAATGTCATTAGCATCCTACAGAACAAATGTAAGACCTTTAGTATTAGTGTATGTTTAGCCTATAAATTACCCTTCAAAACTTAAAGAAAAAGATTTGGGAGATATCTAACTGGTTCCTATTGAACACACTTAAATTGTTTCTCTTAAAAATATGTATATTTGATATTTTTTGAAATCTCCATATTATTTTCCTATAAAATATAATTCATTTCACTCCATAGAAAATATATATTCTGAGCCCCCATCTAAAAAAACAAGAGCAGAAGGTAGTTGTTTCAGGCTTTTTCACTTCATGGAGTTTACAAGAAGAGATGAGGAAGACATAATAGTATATAAGGAATGCCTCAGGGAGGTTCTGCAATTATACTGAGATTTCAGCTGAGGAGTTTTAAAAGTCCATAGTCAGCATCAGATACTCAAGATGAGATTAAATAAAGAATATTTTATCACCTTTCATCCGATTAAGTGTATTACGCATCTAATATGTGCCAGGCACTCTGCTAGGCTCTGTCACTTAAAATGGCTTATTTAACACCCACAATATAATACAATAGCATACACACTGTGGATGGTATTATTAGGTCCATCTTATAAGAGGAACAAAGCGATCCTTTTTAAAAATAAAAGTTATTTATTTATTTGAGAGAGAGTGTGCAGTGGGGTAGGGATGGGCAGAGGGAGAGGGAAGGAATCTCAAGCAGAATGTCACACCCAGAGCAAAGCCAGAGGCAGGGCTCAACCCCACAACCGTGAGATCATGACAGGAGCTGAAACCAAGGGTCCAATGCCCATTGAGCCACCCAGGTGCCCCTTGAAAATTTTATATATATGTACACATATATAAAATTTTATATATGTGTACATATATATAAAATTTTATATATATGTACATATATATACATATATATAGCTATTTAATTCTATTACATAGAAGTGCTATATACATATAACAATTACGTAATAGAATTAAACAGTACATAAACAGATAAAGTGAGTATGTGTAAATAAAATAATTGTTTCTACAACTAAGTAGAACAATCTGGAGAGAATTGGTAAAAGTGAGCCTCAGCAAAAATTGCTGAGAAAAATTACAACACAACTGTAAAATAGGTTTTAAAATCTAAAAACACTCTGTACTCAGCCTTGAATGCTTATTTAGGTTCTTACTACATTTTAAAAGGCTGAAATTGAACTTGCAGGTGATGTATAAGTATACAGTTAATGCTTAAAAATGGTAGGATTCTGCTAAGCAGAACAGTAATCAAGGAAAAGACATTTCTCCAATATCAAAAGGCAGGAGAAACAATGATACTATTTGTATTAAGTTAAAATAAAAGTTCAAAGTGTATGTTGTAGGTCAGGTTCTCTGGAAACAGACTCAGGCAGATTTTTATGCATGGAGGTTCTTAGTGCTACAGCTATAAAGCAGTGAGGGAAGAATGAATCTGTACAGTGGGAGAAGTTAAAATCTCAAGGTGGCCCCAAATGAGGGGGAGGGGGGGAAACTTGTAACTCTCCTCCTTTCCACATCCATCAGTGATGGGATGAGGACTGTCTCTTGGGATAGAGATGTAACCAGCTTCAGCTCCCTTGGGGTAAGGGTGGATGACCAGGAGGGACTGTGAGCCAGAAATGACCAACACTTCCCGAAGGTACTTGATCCCAAAGTGGGAGGTCATTAATATTGACATATTAACAATTGAAAGACTATCTGAAAATAGCTTAGATAAAATTAAAATGAACTCAATGAGATATACTATGAAAAACTTAAACCGCATATATCTAAATATTCCTGAGGATTCTTTAATTGGGAAGTGACACTGATTAATTTCTTTTAATCCCTTCAAATAGAATTATGTATAAATAAGTGGCTTTTAAACAGGGTAATTGTGTTCCTTCTCAAGAAACCTGTGGAAATATCTGGGGACACTTTTGGTTGTGCTACTGGCATCTAGTAGGTAGAAACCAGGATACAGCTAAATGTCGTACAATGCAAATGGAAGCATCCTCAACAAAAAAGTTATTTGGCCCAAAATGTCAATAGTGACAAGACTGAGAAACCTTGGTCTAAATCAATGCTTTGGTTAGTAGTTGCAGATAGAAAATATTTAAATCTTAGATGTCTTTGGAATTTCAACCTGTTGGTTGCAAAGTCATCTTTTTTCTATTTTATTCTAACCATTTGACACAATTATGTTCAAAAAGATACTGTGCTAAGGATAAAGATTGTGGCAGAGACTATTCTTTGTTCACCAAAATCTTACCCTCTTTTTATCTTGGGCAAGGAGCTAAACCACATTTCCCAGTCACAAGTTTGGATGGCTGAATGACTGAGTTCTAATTAGCAGAAGAGAAGCAGAAGTGGAATGCGCCACTTTCACACATGGACCAGAGCAACCTCTGGTTCTCGTTTTCCATCCTTCAACTGGAAAACAGTGATCCCAGCATTCATGAGCTGCTGTTGCTCAACAGTATATTGGACACCCCTAGGAACCATAGCGAAGTCACAGGGTTTCCTGGCATATTATGAATTTTCAAGGGAAACACAGCAACATCTATCAAATATTGCACAAACTGCTAACTTGAGGTAGCCTACAGTTTCAACATTGGATCCACACTACATTTCTTTCCAGAATTTCTTATCTCTGTGGTTGCTGTCATAAAAAGCAAGTGCTGCATAAAAACCAACACATACCAGGAAATGAGAGTGGGTGGTTTCCAATCTGATCTCAAAATTTAAGTTGTGCAATACCCAATGAGCATACATACTCCAATTGGTACATAACTGTGGTATGTAAGAATAAAAACATTTTCTTCTTTCAGCTTATGTGTATGAGTTTTTTTCAAATGGCTCCTAGGTTGTTAGGACATAAATACTTAGTAAGTTGTTGGGGATAACTGCTTAATCAACAGAACTGCTAGGTGTTTCTTTGGCTTAGGAGCACTAAAAAAGTTATGAGGACAGTGATAGTGCTTGCACTGAGAATTAGAAGCCTCTGCCCTACAGCATGGCATAGGCACAAGACAGAAAGAACCCGTCTAAGATCTGTATTGTTGCAGGTTTTATCTGCTATAGCAACTCAGTGCCACCACATCTAACACAATGAATTAAATTAATTAATATAATACCATACAAATTACCATGAAGTTCTGTTAAAATGCAGTCCTTGGGTTGAAGCCATGAATCAGTTCTGGATTGGGAAGCAGATCGCCAAGGATGTGACATCAATTCCCAGGCCCATCTCTCATTAGCTGTGTAATCCATACACATCACTTGGCACTGCTGGGACCTGTTTAAACATCTATAGAATTAGACACTAGTCTCTCTCTAGTGTTTTCTCAACTCCAACAGCTTAAGCACCCCCCAGCTCCCTGCCTCCTAAGGCTCTCATCTGGTCTCTTCCCACACTGGCCCCCATTTCTTCCTTCTCACTGCTTCAGAAGAGTCAGATCAGTTTTCTTTTCTTAAAGCTGGAATACCTACTGTATTACTCAAGTTCTTACCCAGTCAACACAAGGGTTACAGTAGATAGCAATATCGAGGGCTCCTCTTCCATATGATTCAAGAAAGTAAATATGTTATTTCACTAACAACTATAGTAATTGTATTACTCTAGTTAGTAACAACACTGGAATTCAGATCAGGGATAACAGAAGCAATAAACTTTATATCACAGTGTTCTCAGATTTTGTGTTAGAAATTTAGAACAATATGTCACTTATTACTTTGCCTTAAATCTCATTCCTTAGGGGTCATTCCTCTGTAGCCCCAGGGAGGGGAAAAGTACAAAAGGGCAGATGCCACATCCAGGGAAGAGAAGAGATGATATAGATAAGCATAGGAGGAAAGGAATCAGAGGAAGAAAGGCTAGCTCCTGTTCCCCTCCACCCAGTGCACTGTAGACGGGAGAGAAAAGACAGAAGATGGAGACAAAAGCAAGTATACCTGTGTGTGCTGTATACCTTCCCTCTCTGCACCAGAGGCTGAGAAGAGAGAAAACGATTAGACAGGATACGGGCGAAAACAGAAGTAGAACAGGCTTTGGCTCTACCTCCCATAGGGGGCTGTAACAGGAGATTTGCATTACAGACTGGCATCATGCCCAAGGTGGCTGTTGCAGAGGAATAATGGTGAAGTGGCCAGTGTGGGCAAGGGAGGATCCCAGAGCCTCCTTCGGTGCTCATGGATCCTGAAAGGTATCCAAAACCTCCTGAGTGCTCTCTCACACCACACACAAAGGCATTTATAGGGTTAGCTTTCCAGATGTTGTGGCAATAAGACCCTGAAACGTCAAGGTGTTGGGAGAAGTCAAAGGCAAACCTCAATGCTGAAGTGGGGCAATGCCAGGAGGGCTGAAGCCCTAGCTCTGATAACTAAAACAACAACAAAGAGTTCCCTATTCAGACCTTAGCATCAAAGGTCAACTCTGCCAACTCTGTGGGGCCAATAAAGCCAAGGACACTACAAGAGGATGGCTCTCTTCCCTCCATTTGGGAGTTTCATAAACCTCCTTTTTAGCAGACAGATGCCCTCTTGGAAAGATATGAAGGAACAAAGAGAAAATTCTGAAGATGGATTCTATTTTTTAAAAATGAAATACTTAGGGATATTCTTTAAATTAACAAACCAGATTGGGTTAACTGGATTTGACCAAATACTTTTTCTCTATTAAGATTAGATCAGTTATGAACAATCTGAGGGTTTCGAAGGGGCCGGGGGGGGGAGGTTGGGGGAGCCAGGTGGTGGGTTTCATGGAGGGCACGTAATGAATGCATGGAGCACTGGGTGTGGTGCATAAACAATGAATTCTGTTACACTGAAAAGAAATCAAATTTAAAAAATAAATAAATAAAGGACTTTTCTTTGTATATCTGACAGTGGCACACAATTTTGATTTTTCTCTACTATGCCAGATACCATGCTAGGCACTTTGATTAGGGTCCTTGGTTTAATCAGTGGAAGTCCAATAGCCTTGTAATCTCCTCTTCCTTGCCGTCAAACCTCTTCTTTCCCCATCCTCCAAGCTGCACTTTATTACACAGGATCCCTCATCCTTGGAGGCTCCTCTCCCTAGTACAGTGTTTTCCCAACTGCCCTGATGATTAAAAAAAAAAAAAAAAATTCGTAGTGCTTTTCAAAATGAAAACTTCCTAGGCCTATTACTGAGAGATTCTGTTTCAGTGAGCCTAAGATGGGGCCAAATATTTTTAACATCTACTGCCAAGTAACTCTTATCACCAGAGCAAATTTAGAAAAGTTGTTCTCTCTCTCTTTTTTTTTTTTTTTAAGATTTTATTTATTTTATTTGACAGAGAAAGATCACAAGCAGGCAGAGAGGCAGGCAGAGAGAGTGAGAGGGAAGCAGGCTCCCCGCTGAGCAGAGAGCCCGATGCGGGACTCGATCCCAGGACCCTGAGATCATGACCTGAGCCGAAGGCAGTGGCTTAACCACTGAGCCACCCAGGCACCCAAGTTGTTCTCTTTTAATTCATATATTGCAATCTGCCCCTACAGTCAGCTGCAGTTTAGTAAAACATCACCATTTACCTTGATGCATAAGCCAAAATCTTAGTTCTTAATTCTGTACTTTCTCTCAACCCCCACATACAATTTATTACCCATAATGAATTTGATGCTGTTTTCAAATTATATCTCAAATGAACCCACTTCTCTCCATATTCTCTGCTAATATCACTACCACCCTCTACTTGAAACTTCTACAACTCTTAACAATGTTTCTGCTTCCACTCTTTCTCACTTTCACTATATATTCAGTAGCCAGAATCATCTTCTTAAAACATAGGTTGGATTTTTGTCAAGATCATGTCACAGTTCTGAGTAAATATTTTAAAGGATTAAATTTAGGATAAAATTTGAACTTTTTTCTCCTGGTTCACAGATCCTGTGTGTTCTGGCCCTGACTCTCACCAGCTGACTCGAGCCCTTTCTCGTAACCATGCATTATCTATCCCATTCAGTGTTCCTTGAAATCTGTGAACACAACAGGCTTGCACCTGCCTCATGGCCCTTTTTCTACATGGGCCACTCTTTACCCACTCTTTGGAGGACCAGGATCTACACATCCTTCAGCTTGCAACTTAAATTTCACTTCCTTGGGGGAAGACTTCCTTCACTGCTTTATAAAATGTACAATGTCTCCTCTTATCTTAATCGCAGGCATTGTTCTTTTCCTTCCTATCACTTATCATGATTTATAAATGTTCCATGTCATTTGGTTTAGTCTTGCATGCCTTCTTTTATTTATTTTTAGCTTTCCAACTAAAATGGGAGCTCCGGGGCACCTGGGTGGCTCAGTGGGTTAAGTGTTGCCTTCGGCTCAGGTCATGATCTCAGGGTCCTGGGATCGAGTCCCGCATCGGGCTCTCTGCTCAGTAGGAAGCCTACTTCCTCCTCTCTCTCTCTCTCTGCCTGCCTCTCTGCCTACTTGTGATCTCTCTCTGTCAAATAAATAAATAAAATCTTTTTAAAAAATAAATAAATAAAATAAAATAAAATGGGAGCTCCATGAGTGTAAGGTATGTATCTTCTCTGTTTAACAGAGCACACAGCACTCAGGAAATACCCTGTTGAATGAATAAACAAAAGTTAGATTATTAGACTTTCAAGCAACTCTTAAGTTCTTTGCAAAAAGAATCTCTCTCGATCTTCCTTCTGGAAAACATAAACTTGTTTCCTCAAGATCATGACAGGAAAAAAGTACAAATATACAAGATCTCCAAAGTAATTCTCTAAAATCAGAGGAAAGTTTGGGGCTCCTGGGTGGCTCAGTCAATTAAACATCTGCCTTCATCTCAAGTCATGATCCCCAGATCCTGGGATGGAGCCCCACTTCAGGCCCTCTGCTCAGTGGGGAGCCTGCTTCTACCTTTCCTTCTGCCTGTTGCTCTGTTTGTGCTCTCTCTCTCTCTCTCTGTCAAACAAATAAAATCTTTGAAAAAATAAACTAAAATAAAATCAGAATAAGGGAGAGGTGGGAAGAAAGAAAAGGAAGCAAGGTAACTTTCTAGAAAGAAATACCCTGGTAAGCTGGTACCTTACACAAACTTACAAGATAATCCATACTCTGTCCTTACATTCTAATTATCACTGTGTATGAAAAGTATACTCCGTAGAATCATGTCTATCAGCCTATTTATAAAAGCAGAGTTGAAAACCACACAAACAACTAATTAATGTGTAGACAGTTGAGGGAAGAGCAGAAAATTGGTAGACTATTTCTAACACACTATTCTTTTTCTCTGTTCCTTGGAAGAAATACCATAGAAGGGAAAACTTTTATGTTTGTATTAGTCAAGTTTCTCCAGAGAAACTGACCCAATAGTGTATATATATATATGCACACATATATTTTAATATATATTTTATATTTATATATTATATATGAATATATTTATACATTTTAAAATATTTTAAATATTTTTATATTTTATATTTATATATATTTTATATACATATATGAGGATATTTACTATCTGAATTAGCTTACACAATTATGGAGGCTGGAAATCCCATGATCTGCTCTATATAAACTAGAGATCCAGAAAAGCTGATGGTATAATTCAGTCCAAGTCTGAAGATCTGAGAACTGGAGGGCTGACGGTAAAAATCCCTGTCTGAATCTGAAAGCCTGAAAACCAGGAGCACCAATGTTTGAGGGCAGGAGAAGACAGATGTCCCAGCTCAAGCAGAGAAAGCAAATTCACCCTTGCTCACTTTTTTGTTCTGTTCAGGCCAGAGCAGATTTGATGATGCCCATCCACGTTGGGGAGGATGATCCTTACTTGGTCTACCAAATCAAACACTGATCTCTTCTGGAGACAACACAGAAAAAAATGGTTCATGATATCTGGGCATCCCTTAACCTAGTCTAGTTGGCACATAAAATTAACCATTACAATGTTGATATCCAGGTATCAATAATGTCATAGAAAGCTGCTTCTTCAGGCATTTTGGAAAGTCCCCTATCCTTATGTATACTGGATATCACTCTCAGGGTGTTGTGAACATGATCTCTGTTGTAAGACTTTCTTCATACTATTCCTGATATATATTATGGTTGTCGTTCTCAGTTTCACAAAATTTAGGGGGTAAGGAGAGTACTGTTTAAATTCACTATCATAAGACTTTTTATTACATTTTTGTGGCTTTGTCTTTTTCATGCTTTTTAAAATTAAGTTCTTTAGTACCATTTTATATCCAACTTGACAGCTGAAGTGAATTACTTTCAAGGAGCTCACGGACTTTTGAAATGTTCGGACTATATAAGGAGCACTCTTTTATTTCACACATTTAAAGAGTCATATCCAAGAGGATGAATTATATCCTTTTGGTGTCAAAAATAATTGGAAAATCTCTTCATTGCCATTTCTTGATCAGGTATTTTCTCTTTCTCTGCTAATGAAGAATTCTGAGATGTTACTAGCATCACAATTGCTGGCTGATGGCTATTTTATTTCCAAATTCCTTCTTTGACACTAATGAATGTTCAGTAGCTCTTCAAAATGATACTGTTTATTTATAGTTTATCCTGAGGTATTAAATCCTTTCTAACCTGACACCTCTGGGACATACATCAGTGTTCCAGCTGTATTTACTTCTAAAATGAAATCTAGGATGAGTTACTGATCTGTACAATCCAATGAAATGCCTTCATTTACTGTAATTTCACTCACTCTCACTTATAAAAAAGTTGTATTTTCACTGCCAAAAGAACAGTCTTTAAATGATACTGGGTACTATTGATTACTGACATTCAAAAGAGGCTCATTCCAACAACTATTGTTAATCTTTAAATTTGGCAACTTAATTGATTTCATAGTATGTCTTCTTGAGAAAAATAAAACCTCATTAAGGAATAGATGCTAGTCACTTAACCTTACCCACTAGCTAGGTTTTTCTCCGTACTTGTCCTCAAAGACCTGCAAGTTACAAAGGTGTGGGGGATTGTCATTTATATATTTACATGTGCCAAAGTAAAATATTTAGATATGTTTGGTGACTTTTTGATAATAAGATATAACTTTTAAAAATTTTTGTTTTGCACTCAAAATTCCAAAGAAGTCAAAATGGACTCTAAGAAAAAAATTTGCTATAGTAATATTTATTCCCACTTATAACAGTGAAAAATCAGTAACATTGAAGGGACTTGGTTAAACAAATTATAATACACCTATGGGATAGAATACTATGCAGTCATTAAAAAGAAATTCTAGAATGTGTAATGAAATGAAAAAATCTTAATAACAAATTTATTTATTCAGTAATTGATGACTGAGTGCTTAGCATGTTTCTGACACTGTTGGGTGCTAAGACCTCAACAGTGACAAAGACAGACATAGTTCTTGACCTTTGATAAGGAAAAAATGCAAAACAAAAACAATAAGGCATATCTTCGGCAAAATCTAATTTTTTTCTTATTTCAGATATATACAGACATAAAAACACTGGGGAACATATCGCTTATTCTGATGATAGAACTGTAAAAACTTTAATTTTCTTCCTTTTGCTACACTTACTAAAATAATGACACTTTATTTTTACTAGAGGAAAACCAATTTTAAAAACAATTTTTGGCAAAGTGTTACAAATCTGCATATCACAGCTATGAGTACCACATGAGAATACTGAAACTGTAAATGCGAAATAAATAGATGCCAAGATGTCCACAACAGGTATAATGTGATTAAAAACAAGAAAAGTGTTTTCTCCCTTCAGCCAGTCAACTACCTTCATTGAATGCTTATATGCAAAGCATCACAGCAAATACTGCAATCTACTTTATAGGCTGATTATTTTCCTTTTTATAAAATGCTTTGAAAATGAACCAAAATACTGTGTGATATTTATTATCATAACCTGAGCTGAAGGGCATATGCAGACAATAATTTTAATTATGCTCTTCTAATGATGAATACACTTGCTCTCACGCCATAAAGTATTTGGCCACCAACTGATGTGACTTCAGGGTGAGTTGATTTTGCCTTCACCCCACCTGGATTTTAAGATCCATTAAAGTATCTTGTTAACTAAACCTCCTTTATTGTGGGTTTGGTTTTTTTTTTTTTTCTCCAGTAAATCCAAGGTGAATTCAAATGAATAAAATAATGTAATTTAAAGAGCTTGGATGTTTAGTAAAACCTAAGGGAGATTATATTCATTGTGTTGCATAACAGTTAATATAATGAAGACAAGACTTTCTCCCCAGTGCTCACTTTGTGTGTTAAATGCTTTAATCATTTTGAGCATAAGGGCTTTCCTTCATTATTATTGCTATGCTAGGAAGGTCTAAGGTTATGTTTCTTATACAATCAATAATAAGAGTAACTCGTGTTTAGAAAGTGATTTGTACTCAGATGTTTCCAAAGCTCTTGGTACACAATTTTTTATTGCTCTTGTTGTTTGTTTATTATAAGCTTCTTTTATCTGATAACTTAAATGAGGTCAAAGCTTTATGAACCCCATTGACTAACTGTATTAAACTCTACAGTATTAGTACTTGTTGTGTATGTTGGGATGTGTCAGGGAGGTTGGGAAAAATGTGGTTAGGGTATAGTTTAATGTTTGAATTTTTATATTTTTATTCTTTTTATGTTCTTGGAAGTATTTACAAAATTTTCCCTTCAGTAAGGATTACTGGTGAAAGCTTTGTTCTTTTTCCAAATTTATTTTTTATTTATTTATTTTTTAAGATTTTATTTATTAATTTGACAGAGATCAGAAATAGGCAGAGAGGCAGGCAGAGATAGAGAGGAGGAAGCAGGCTCCCCACGGAGCAGAGAGCCGGATGCGGAGCTCGATCCCAGGACCCCAGGATCACGACCGGAGCCAAAGGCAGAGGCCTTTTGTTCACCACTGGTGCCCCTATTTTTATTTTTTTAATCTTTAAAAAATATTTTATTTATTTATTTAGTTGTGATTTATTTATTTATTTAGTTAGTTGTGCAGGGGAGGGGCAGAAGGGGAAGGAGAGAGAGAATCTCAAGCAGTCTCTCTGCTGAGCATGGAGCCCAACTCAATCCTAGGACCCTGAAATCACTACCTGAGCCAAAATCAAGAGTCAGATGTTTAAACGACTAAGCCATTCAGACACCCCTGTTCTTTTTTTAAAATTTGTTTAAATCCACTCTACTATGGGGGACACAATAGCTTAAAAAATCTTGAAGTCATACTGAGTTTGGTTTTAATCCTGGTTTTGTGATCTTGGGCAAGTTATTTAATCTGGAGCTAGCTTTTTCATGGCTAAAAGTGAAAACTAACATCTATTTCACAGGGTTACTGTTTGAAAAAATGAGATGATGTATGGAAAGTGCCTGATGCTTACTAAATAATAACTACTAGCACCATTACCTGTTGCTTCATGTGGACTCATGCTATAGATAAGGGCAGTGGTAGACAGTATATATCTGCACTACAAGATTATAATATTATATCACTGAATCTGCTATGGCTGCTGATATGTGAAGCCCAAATATAAACCACACAAAATAATTCCCATGGCTCTAGTTTTACCTAGTACAGAGACAATTAATAGTTTTGTATGATTCAGAGTTTATATCCCTGGTGCATTATTAGTCACTGTTCAGATTTTAAATGTCACTGAAACCCAACAGCTTCTGGGCATAGAGGCACAGCTGTGCCACTTGGTTTTTGTGTTTTGTGAGCTTGTTTACATGACATGCTGCACCACCACACCATAGGTAAAGTCTCCACAGAGCTGTCTATGGGTCACTTCTAAAAAATACCAGAGTTGACATCCATAATAACATCAGGGGCAGCATTCTAGAGATAACCAGAAAACAAGGGTCTGATGCATCCAAGCGATGGAACACAGCCAGGTAGAGGTTTAGGATCCTAGTGGGGCAGAAGGACATGTCAAAGGAGATCTCTGTAGGCAAGCTGGCTAGAGCTGGCAGGGCAGGCTGCCGCTCCCTGATCACAGAGCTCCTGCTCAGAGTCAGGTCTGCCATCCCTGGCAATCTTGGAGAAATTGGAAGGCAAAGTGAGATGCTGGCCACAAGCATGGGCAGAAACCCAGCACTAAGTTTGGAGTACAGGATCAGGCCATTTGATCTCGGTCATTTAGACTAATGAACTAAGTGGGGCTCCCTAAATTCGACTTGTACGATTAGTCCAGAAGCTAGTACAAGCCTTGACTTTGATGTGCTTACTTTGGGTTCAGTCATCTCACTTACATCTCTGGCTTCTCAGTTGATTCTCACAGGTTTTCCAGTTAGCATATGGCATCATTTGCAAATGAGGATCCTGCTGTCTCCACATTCCCAATCATTACAGCGCTTATTCTCACCTTCTTTGCATCAGGTAGGTCGCTGAGAACACTACGGGCCCACATTCCCTCACCCAAAACTCTTGGGCTCTGATAGGTTTTGGAATTCAGACTGTTTCAAATTTTAAAAAGGTAGTAATACGGTTTCCCTTAGCAAGACATAAAGCAGTACTCCTTAACCAAATGAATATTTCTTCAACAAATAACATGAATGTTCTGAGGACAAATAAAGGCTACATAGCACCTCCCATCAGTTCAGGGCAGGTTTAGCCACCATATGACTAGTAGATAAAAAAATTTTTCAAAAACTAAATACTTCCTGGTTTCAGAGCTTTTGAATTTCATAATTGCAGGTAAGAGACTGTGAATATGCAGTAAGAAACAGTGTCTGTAATGAAAAATCATTTTTGAGAAGGGACACACTGGTTGAAACTTGTTGATTTTGGGGCAAAATGGATAGGACTTGCAATCGTTTATTTCTAGAAGAGGGAAGAAGTAAAATGGACAAGAAAGAAGAGTGCAGCAGTGCTCCCCAAAAAAGTGGAAGCACATGGACCGCAGAGCTCATACATCTCCGACAAGAAGAGAGTGCCATCCTTAGCTGTACCCCTCAGCCTTTAGAGCTTAGAACCAGAGCACCCTATGATACATCCTTCTTACCAGTTACCACACTTATTTCCATCCTGCCCATAAGGTCCATGAAGATCTAAATCATGCCTTCCATCTTTGCATTCCTGAAAACATCTCTCATGTGGCTTGTATTTGCTGTTTAATAAGTATCCGTGGGATTGATTTCTTTGGATATGCAAAAGATTTTGAGTAGAAAAACAAGAAAATATTTTCAGAAGGCACTAATCTTGGCCATGCCATACACTGCATGGATCAACAGTTTCCATGACAGCATTAGTTAAAGAAGCTGTCTGAAGAGTCATGGTGAACTCAGAAGAATCTGGGAAAGATGGAGTGTGCTTCAGTTACTCAGCCTAACTGCAGAAAGTGAACAAACACTTGACCTCACTGATTTATGAGGTCATTGCAGAGGAGGAAGTGCTCCTTAAGCAAGCAGACTTACTCATAAAATAGCTCCAGGTCCTTGAATTCCACCTTTAAACACCATTGTAAAAATTCCTCTGTGGAACCTGTTCAGCAAAAATGCTTTAACAAGTCCCGGCCCATTATTCTCCTCCATGCTTCTCTCTCCAGTTCAATGACAGACTCACAATTGCACCCCTCCTTCTCCCTTCATCTTGCCAATCCTCAATCCCGCTCAACTTCCACTCACCAGTACCTTATATTTGCACAGGAACTTCTCTTCTGAGCAACTGCCTGCTGGGTAGACACATCTGCCTTATTAATCCTCAAGTCTGACATGTACAAAATCAAGCTCATCACATTCCCACAAGACTACTCCTCTTCCTGACTTCCAAGTGTTTATCAACTACATCACCACTAACAAACTTAAGGATGACAGGACCTCCAAAGAAAGTAAGATTCTAAATTCCTCTTCACTTTCATTATGGTCTTCCAGTCTCCCATCCAAACTATTTCAATAGCTTCCATACAGATCTCTTCTCCTCCAATTCATCCATCACATCAATAATAATCTTAACCACTCAAGCACTGAATTGTATTCAGCTGTGGAATAATAAATTTCTGAAAAATAGTGGCTTGAACAAGAATGGGGTATATCCTTCTCTCTCTGATTTAGGTTCCTTCTAGTTTGGGCTCCACCATGTTTAAGGAGTGTCTCATCTCAGACCTTAAAGATGGCTTCTGGAATTCAAACCATCTTGCTCATTCCAAGAAGAAAGATCTAAGGGAAAAAGGACATGCCATCTGAGTCAGCCTCCTTCTTAAGGAGCTTTCCTAGAAATTCCCGAAATAACTTCTGCTTAGAATGTATTCTCATAATCCCCTCAACTACAAAGGAGACTGGAAAATGTAGCTTTTCTATTTGTCATCCCCATTAAAATTGAGATAGAGGTAGTAAGAAGGGTGAGAAGAATGTCAAGTAGGCAAAATCAGACTATTATTTTTAAATACTGTGATAAAAAGAAAAAAATTCAGTATAGCCTCATTGACTACCAAGTTAAATCTAAAATTATAGCAAAATGTTTAAGCCCTTTCATGCCCATCCTAGTTCACCCCTAACCAATCTTGCCAGCTCTTTCTTCTACTTCTCAGAGTAGTTCTCATATTTTATTTTTATTTAATATTTTAAAATATTTTATTTATTTATTTGACAGAAAGAGAGAGAGAGAGCTGAGAGCCTGATGCATGGCTCAATCCCAGGACCCTGGACCATGACCTCAGCCGAAGGCAGAGGCTTTAACCCACTGAGCCACCCAGGCGTCCCTAGTTCACATATTTTAATGTGCAGGTGAATCATCTGGGGATCTTATTAAAGTGCAGACTCTATTTCAGTAGGTCTGGGATGAGGGTCTAAGGTTCTGCATTTCTAACAAGTTCCCAGGTGATGCTGATGCTACCCATCCCTGCAGTGGTAAGTATTTAGCACAGTGATTCTCACCTAAGGGTCATACTGCCCCCCAGAAGGCATTTGGTAATGTCTGGGGAAATTGCCTGACACAACATGGAGGGATGGGATGGGAAGGATACTACCATCATCTAATGAGTAGAGGCCAGAGATGCAGCTAAAGGTCACAGGATAGCCCACTGTATCAAAGAATTATCTAATCTGAACTGCCAATACCACTGAGGTTGGGGAAATAAAAACAAAAAACCCTGTTCAAGAAGTAGCCTATGCTCCAGAAAGATGAGATTATATGTTATTCTAATATGTCCCACATTTTCCTATCCTTATCACTATGTTTCCTCCAATTAGTTCTTATCTTTCCTATAGTCAACTCGCTCAATTGATTTCTTCATCATGTGTCAAGCCCTGTTAATGTACCACCTGTTTCAGGAATGCATCTTAGCTCCCCTTACCATATGCTCTCTCCCTCCTCTGAATTGCTTTCTATGCCTTTGCTATAGACTAAATGGTTGTGTCCCTCAAAATTCATATATTAAAACCTAATCTCCAATGCAATGGTATTTGGAAGTGGGGCTTTGGGGAGATGATTAAGACATGGGGTAGAGCCAAAGTAAATTGGATTAGTGCCCTTATAAAAGAGATGAGAGTTCCCTCCCTTTCCTTTCTGAGGCCACATCCAGAAGATGGCTATCTATGAACCAAGAAGCAGTCTCTTACCAGACATCACATTTGCTGGTGCCTTGACCTTGAACTTCCTGGTCTCCAGAATTGCGAGAAATAAACTTTTTTTTTTTTTAAATAAACCACCCAGTCTATGGTATTTTGTTACAGCAGCCCTAAGGATGAAGAGAGCATTTCTCTGTCACATATAGCCCACCTCCATTATGTTACTTAATTTTCTCACTAGAAATACATTATAAGTTGTTCAACTTGGATACTATACTTTCACAACCTTGGTAAACTTTCCATGGTAGCTAGCATAGTGCCCTACACACAGCTGAATGGGCTCTCTTTTATTTATACAACATAAATAGACTTTAAAAATAATTGTTTAAAAACAAGTGTGTGTACGCGCACACACACACACACACACACACACACACACATATATATACATATATGTATATATATATATAACATTGGGCCTTTAAGAAGTTCCCCTAATACAGTTAACTCACCATGGCTTTATCTTTTCTAGTCTTTTCCTTATGCCAATCACCAATGCAAATTGTAACACCTTCTGGTCCTCATAAAATACAAATGTGATTCCCACAGACAGCTTTAAAAGGCAGAAAAAAGGAAAGTTTAAACCCTTCTTTTAGGACCACTGCATGGTTTTCATTAAGCTTTCTCTGATTCTTTCAGGCCAGGGTTCATGGACCAGTGCCTGTTTACCTGGTTGGCTGAGATTCAAATGAGTAATAGACCCTCTGAGCCACCAGTACCATTCCTAATGCATTTTTCATTAAATTGAACGCCCACCTGGGTCCTCTTTCTGAGGTTCAGACAGAGGTAAGCGAGGTACATGGTGCTTGTTTACTAGCATTTAAACAAGATTGCTCTTTTCTCACGAACAATAACAATTTTGTGCTTAAGATGATTTCTGGGAAGGTCGAAACGTTGTGTTTATTTGACCATCTGTTAAGAGAATACTGATTCATTAGAAAAACTTGTAACTGATTCACATTTCAGAACTTTAATATTTTAAGCAAAGGTCAGATGGATAGCCTGCTTTCCATAAAAAACACCGAAACCCATATACCTATACATGCATATCCATCACACACATTTCACCAGTGTCACTTACTATTTTATTTCAAGCCATAGCACCTGTGCACATGCTGGAATCAAGGCTAATTGGGTCATCTTAACTGAAATCAGAGTTCCATCTGGTAAGGGACTTTACCCTTACCAGGGCTTTGTCCCTGCCAGCACCACCCTCCCTACATACATACATAGCATGAAACCTTCTGCCACTGGAGACATGACACGTCATGTGCACTGTGCAAACAAAGGCATGAGCTCACACCAACAGCATCTTGACTGAGCTTTCCAGGCACCTGAAATTCTGCTCCCTCTGTTAGGCCAACTGGAACCATATAGGACCTCTTTCTTAGGGTGATTTTGGAAATATTGTTATCTTCTTTGTTCCTGACATATAGCTTATACATTCTGATGCACAAATCAAAATCATGCTATCAATGCAGATTTATTTGAAGGAAGAGAATATTACAAATTGAGTCTTCTTGAAAACCAAGGCTTATCATTATATTTACACCCCACCTCATAATGCAACCATGAGTAACAAATTATTTTCAGGCTAGATATAAATTATTGCAAAAACTGCTTCACCAGAGGTATGAGGGAAATAGTATACTGTTCATACCAAAATTGGCCATTCTAGGAAATTAATTAAGAAACAATTTTGCTCAGGGATTCCTTCTTTTAGCACACTATAGACAATCTTCTCTGTTTCTAATTCAGCCCTGTAAGTATTCAAACCATCAATTTCCAACCATCAATCCTAGCCAAACTCCTGACTATCACAGTATCATTTGTCCAGATTCCTAGAACCACCTACTCTCGAGCAAAACTGCTTACCTCTTTGCCTAAATAACCCTGTGAACAGTTAGTTTGTCCTGGTTTCC
>NC_081571.1:52791191-52875936 GCF_022355385.1 Mustela nigripes
GGAAACCAGGTAAATAGTTATTCAAAGGCAGCCTTTAACACTCACCAAAATACCTGAATCCTGCCCCTTACCACCTGTCTTTCTTGAAATCTGGCTCCTTCCTTGATGCTTGTGATTCTGATTTCACCAAGAAGACAGTTGCTATAAGGGTGCCTCTTCCCGCCAGATACAAGACAGCAAGATAGAGTCCTTCTCTAACTTCCCTGACAAGAGAAGAAAAGGCTACTGTGCTGCAGGTGGCTTGAGATGGGCCAGGGGTAGTAAAACAGAGGGAAAGTCCTGAGAGGAAGCAGAAGCCCATCACTTGAGTGAGTAAGGAAGGCGAAGAAAGTCCAGCCTGTCTGCATCTCAGAGAAGGGACTCAGGCAACCTTGCAATGAACTGATTTCCTTTGTGTTTTCTGGGTACTGACAATTAATTAAACAAGGAGGACATTAGCCTGAGGTGGCTCTAATGCCCTGGCAGCCTGTGTAAACAAAGCTAAATCCAAACCTATAAGTGCCTCAAGGTCATGAAATAAAAACACTGAGGACGACCAATCACTAATAACCAACCAGGCTTTAAGCGGTAGTCAATCAATAACTCTCTTTTGCTTCCACTTTTCTTTATAAAACCCTATCCCAGAGCTCCTGTGTGTGGAGTGTTTCTGACAACTTCTGGGTTTGATGCTGCTACATTTGAATTGATTTTTGCTCAAATAAACTCTTGAAATTTTTAATATGCCTCAGTTTATTGTTTAGTAGCATAAATGGGCCAACCAAGACAAAGGCCATGTTCAAAAGCTGTTAAATAACTCTGGCCATGGGGCTTTAGGACAGTTATATCAGTGAATACAACAGAGGGTCTATTTCTTGAATTTGTTTTATTAATAAAAGAAAACTAGGGACGCCTGGGTGGCTCAGTGGGTTAAGCTGCTGACTTCAGCTGAGGTCATGATCCCAGGGTACTGGGATCGAGTCCCGCATCAGGCTCCTTGCTCAGAAGGGAGCCTGCCTCTCTCTCCGCCTCTGCCTGCCTCTCTGCCTGCTTGTGTGCTTTCTCTCTCTCTCTCTCTTTCTGACAAATAAATAAATAAGTAAAATCTAAAAAAAAAGAAAGAAAGAAAACTAAAAATACATGAGAAATCTGGCCTTGCCCTCAAGCACCTCCCTGGTCTCCCTCCATTACTTTCTCTCATTTGTTCTGGGAAGGACACTCAAGTGAAGGTGACAACCCTCATCAGGGACAGGGTGATGATCACATGAGCAATATGAATTATCACATTCAGCCAGACCTTGGAGAAAAATGTAATTGCTGTTTCTTACAGTGGGACATCAGACAGGATATGGCAGTTCCCTGAGATAAGCCACAAATCTCTCCTATCTTAGGATCCCTTTTGAATCCTCCTGATGTGTCCCAGAGAGTGGTAGAGTGTCTATAAAACTAAAGGAAGAGAATGGAGAAGAAAGTTGGCGGTGTCCTGCATGGGAAGGAGGGTTGGCTGTTCTCTACATGGGATCACAATAATATCAAAGTGTCACTCATGTCCATACATGAACAATGGAAAAATCAGGGAATTGTCCTGTGGTCACAATCCTTGCATGTGTTTTTATACAGTTTCCCCGCGTTCTAAAGTAGAATGATCTACACCACCTGCACAAAACCTGCCCCTAGAGATAAAATGACACCCGGTGGGTACTGTTGTGATACGGTCTGCTATGTCTTGGGGTTTAAAACTGATTATCTGCTCTTCATGTTTTCTGCTTCTCCTGTTTTAAAACAGTTACGGTGCTAGCTGCGGGTGTTCGCTCTTATGACACTTTGAAATCTATGAATGTTTCTTGAATTTGAAGGAAAAAAAAATCCCACACAATGTTTATGTGACCTGTAAAATTAGAACTGAAAAAAATTCACTTGAGGAGGAGCCCCGTAAAGTGAGACTTCCTTTGTTTTATTTCCTCCCTCCCTTCCTTTCTTCATTCCTTCTCTTCATCCTTCCATCTTTCTCTTCTTTCTTCCCTTTTTGTATTAGCTAAAGAACAACTATTTGTGGACTGGAGTTCTTCCCTGTGTTTTGGGAAAGTCAGAAGGATGAATCCTTTGGGAACACAAATGAACTGCAAATTCTCACTCTTTGTATTCAGAGGAAATGGAACGCATCTGCAGTGGACTGGGATGTCAGAGTGAATCACTTTGTCTTTTGCCAGACTGTTACCTAGAAGAAGGAAAAACGGTTTTCCCTGAATGTGGAATAGACTGTGATACTGATGGGAGTGATCTAGTGCTGGATAACTCAAACTATAGCACATGGACCACAGACCGTTAGCACCGTGTTAGCTGGACCACTGTGATAAGACTTGTCTATACCTTGAGGAAACTGACAGGAAGCAGCTGTGTTCACCTTGGACCTTATAGAAGATTTGAGCTTTAAAAAAGACAAGTTATAAAACAAAAGAAGCCCAAGGTGTTCTAAAAGGCCCCTCGTATTCTGTGGACCAAACAATATGTAGGCATATGAGACAAATGGGAAAACAGGTTACAGAAAATATAAGCATTCCTTGGGGAATTCCCAGAAATTACTTGGTGAGAAAGCATCAGGAATAAATTCACTCTCTGGCACGTACTTGCATGTGGATCATTGTTCAATCATTTTTAACAGTGACCTTAATTTGTACACATAAGCACTGGAGTGAAAAATGGTGATTACAGCTTATTTCTACTCATTCTTAACTAAGATTTTTTTTCTTAATTTACAGATTCTGTAGAGAAAAGCACACAAATCTTAAATGTAAAACTTCTCAAATATGTACACATCCATATAATGACCACCCAGGTTAAGATATAGAGTATTTCTGGCCAATACTCCTTCTTCTCCCAAAGGTAACCACTATATCAACTTCCATCACTACTGAGTAGCTCGACCTCATACTGAATTTCATATAAATCAAATCATACAATATGTATTCTTTTTGTGTCTGGCTCTTTTTGCTCCACAATATGTCTGTGATATTCATTAGGTTATTCTGTTCTTTTTATTGTTTGTGAGGCATTGCATTCATGAATATATCAAAATGTATTCATCTATTCTAACACTGATGGACATTTGAGTTGTTCTTGTTTAGAAGCTATTATAAATAATAGCACTATTCTTGTACATGCAGTTTGGTGGATATTAACACTCAGCTTCCGTTGGGTATATGCTCAGGACTGCTTCTAAGGGTTAGAAGGAATGGGAATGTTGAGCTTTGAAACTTTCTCATGACAGTTTTACAAAGTTGTCTAACTATTTGCACTTCTACCACCCCCTGTATGGTTGCCAGTATATCACCAGTTCTTCTCATTTTAGCCATTCTGCTCGGTATGTGGTAGTTCAGACTGTATATATAATTAAATTTGTTCAAATTTATGACGTTGAGAATCTTTTGGTAATAGTGCATTCAAATATCCTTATTCAAATATCCAAATATATTCAAGTTGCTGTTTTGGTTTTTTGCTCATTTTTTCTTACTGAGTTGTTAACAGTGATGTAGGATGGATGGATGGGTGGATGGGTAGATTTTATTAAAAGGCATTTAACTAACAGATACATCTAACAATGTGTATTACTAATGTCTTCTCCTAGTGTTTGACTTGCCCTTTCATTCCTGATTGTGTTTTGATTAGCCAAGGGGTTTAATTTTAGTGAAGAATCACAAAATTCTTTTGTGATTAGGATATTTTGATGTAGATAATTCGATTTAAGTTCTGAAATATATTCTTTATGTATTTTCTAGAAGTTTTATTGCTTTGTATTTCACATTTAGGTCTATCATCTCACATGAATCTTTGCATACGATGTGAGATAGGGGTCACTGTTAACTTTTTCTCCATATGGTTATCCAGTTGACCTAGCACCATTTATTGAAAAAACTATACTCCCACACTGCCTTCTTCCCACAAACTGCAGTGGTTTCTCTGTCATAAAACAGATGACCATATACATGTGGATCTATTTCTAAACTAATACTGTCTTCATTTCTGTGGCTATATAATAAATAAATCTTATATCTGCTAGTGTAAGTTGTTCACTTTTATGCTTCAAGTTTGTCTTGGCTATCTCAGGTATTTTAATATATGTATGCATTTTAGAATTAGATTGTCAATATGATACCTATAAAACATTTAAGGAAGAGTTAATACTTATTCTCCTCAAGCTATACCAAAAAATAGAAACAGAAGGAAAATTTCCAAATTCATTCTATGAGGCCAACATTACCCTGATACCAAAATCACATAAAGACATCACATAAAAAAGAGAACTACAGGCCAATATCTCTGATGTACATAGATGAAAAAAATCCTCAACAAAACATTAGTAAACCAAGTCCAATGATACATTAAAAACTCATTCACCACAATCAAGTGGGATTTATTTCTGGTTTGCAAGGGTGGCTCACTATTCACAAATCAATCAGTGTGATACATCACATCAATAAGAGAAAGGATAAAAATCATATGATCATTTCAATAGATGCAGAAAAAGCATTTGACAAAGCACAACATCTGTTCATGATTTAAAAAAAAAAAAAAAACCCTCGACAAAGTAAGTTGAGAGGGAACATACCTCAACATAATAAAGGCCATATATGAAAAACCCACAGCTAAATTCATCCTCTATGGAAAAAAAAACTGAGAGCTTTCTCCCCCTTAAGGTCAGGAACAAGACAAGGATGTCCATTTTCACTATTTTTATTCAACATAGTACTGGAAGCCCTGCCTACAGCAATCAGACAACAAAAAGAATTAAAAGGCATCCAGATTGGCAAGGAAGAAGTAAAACTTTCTCTATTTTCAGATGGCATGATACTCTATATAGAAAACCTGAAAGACCCCACCAAAGAAGCTGCTGGAACTGATAAATGAATTCAGTAAAGTTGCAGGATACAAAATCAATGCACAGAAATCTGTTGCATTTCTGCATGCCAATAATGAAGAAGCAGAAAGAGAAATTAAGGAAATAATCCCACTTACAATTGCATTCAATATAATAAAATACACAGGAATAAACCTAACCAAAGAGGTGAACAACCTATACTCCAAAAAATATAAAACACTGATGAAAGAAACTGAAGATGACATAAAGAAATGGAAAGATATTCCATGTGCATGGATTGGAAGAACAAATATTGGTACAATGTCTATACTACCAAAAGCAACATACACATTTAATTCCAACAGTGATTTTCACAGAACTGGAACAAACAATCCTAAAATTTGTAGGAAACCACAAAAGATTCCAAATAGCCAACGCAATCTTGAAAAAGAAAAGCAAAGTTGGAGGCATCAGAACTCTGGACTTCAAGTTATATTACAAAGCTATACTAATCAAAACAATATGAAACTGACACAAAAATAGACATATATACTCATGAAACAGAATAAAAAAATCCAGAAATAAACTCACAATTATATGGTCAATTAATCTTTGCAAAAGCAGGAAAGAATATCCAATGGCAAAAAGACAGTCTCCTCAACAAATAGTATTGGGAAAACTGGACGACAACAGGCAAAAGAATGAAACTGGACCACTTTCTTACACCATACACAAAAATAAATTTGAAATGAAAGATATGACCTGAAACCATAAAAATCCTGGAAGAGAACACAGGCAGAACCTCTCTGACATTAGCCATAGCAACTTCTTTCTAGATATGTTTCCTGAAGCAGGGAAACAAACGCAAAAATAAACTATCAGGACTATGTCAAAATTAAACGCTCTGCACAGCAAAGGAAAAAACCAAGAAAACTAAAAAGCAACCCATAGAATAAGAAGAGATATTTTCAAATGACAATCTGATAAAGCTTTATTGTCCAATAATATATAAAGAAGTTGTAAAACCCAACACACACACAAAAACAAATAGTCCAATCGAAAATGGGCAGAAGATATGAACAGGCATTTCTCTAAAGAAGAAATACAGATGGCCAATAGACACATGAAAAGATGCATATCATCACCTTTTGTCAGGGAAATGCAAATCAATACTACGGTGGGATATCACCTGTCAGAATGGCTATAATTAACAACACAAGAAACAATAGGTGCTCATGAGGATCCGGAGAAAAAGGAACCCTCTTACACTGTTGGTGGGAATGCACACTGGTACAGCCACTATGGAAAACAGTGGTGAGGTTCCTCAAAAAGTTAAAACTATTTTAACTGCCTTATTTCTTTTTTAAGACTTTATTTATTTGTGAGAGAGAGCACCAGAGAACATGAGCAGAGGGGAGGGACAGAGGGAGAGGGAGAAGCAAAGGCTCCCAGCTGAGCAGAGAGCCCCACATTGGGCTGGTGACCTGGGGTGAAGGCAGATGCTTAACCAACTGAGCCACCCAGGCATCCCTATTTTAACTATCTTATGATCCAGCAATCACACTGCTGGATATTTACACAAAAAATACAAGAGCACTAATTCAAAGGAATACATGCACCCCTATGTGTATAGCAGCATTGCTTACAATAGCCAAGATATGGAAGCAGTGCAAGTGCCTATCCATTGATGAATGGATAAAGAAAGGGTGTTATATAAATAAAAAGGAATAGTATTTAGCCATAAAGAAGGAAACCTTGCTATTTGCAAAGACACAAATGGAACTAGCAGGTATAATGTTAAGTGAAATAAATCAGAAAAAAAAAAGTACTGTATGATTTCACTCATATGTGGAATTTAAGAAACTGAATAAACAAGCAAAGCCAAAAAAGAGAGAAATCAAGAAACAGATTCTTAACTACAGAAAACCAACTGATGGTTACCACAGAGCAGGTGGGTGGGGAGATAGATTTAATAGGTCATGGGGATTAAGGAGTGCACTTGTTGTGATGAGCACAGGGAGATATATAGAATTTGCTGAATCATTGTATTGCACACCTAAAACTAATATAATACCATATGTAAACTAGCTGGAATTAAAATAAAACCTTTACAAAAAGCAATAATCTCTCTGGTCTGAAGACTCATAGAACAGAATTCTTTAATGGAAAATGAAAAGGAAAATCCTAGAAAGGTGGTTTCAGAAAGAGAGAGTCCCAGATTCTGGCTATATCCAAATATCTGGCTGAACCATAAACAATGCATGTGTAGAGAAGACTCAAGGAAGCCCGGCTAAAGAAAAGAACAGAAATGAGACTTGAGCCATTGTCAAAGATACAGTATTTCAGTATGAATCCAGTGAAGGATAATGTCTAATTTTTTTAAAAATCTGTACTCTTTAAAAGTATGCGACAGAATTTAAAGTGTCTACTCTGTAACTTTCACAATGTACAGTGTACAACCCTAAGTAACTTAACACGCAAAAAACCAATAAAGTAAGACCCATTCTACAAGAAAAGACATTCAACAGAAATAAACCCTACGATGACCAAGAAGCTGTATCTGACAGCAATATTAAAGCAGCTATTACAAGTATGCATTATGACATAAAGGAAAATATGCACGAGAGGAACCTGCTTAACATTCTCTCTCTCTCACTTCCCTCACTTTCTCTCTAAATAAATAAATAAATAAATGGATAGAAGAAATATATATCATGCAAAGTGTATTAGTTTCTTTACTTTTTTAAAATTTCTGCTTTGCATATTACCCCAATCTTAGCAGCTTGAAACAACTCACACTTCCTATCTCCTAGTGTCTTTAAGTCAGAAGTCCAGGCAGGCTCAACTGGAGTCTTTGTTCAGGGTCTCACAAAATCAAGGTACTGTCCAGGGTAGGCTCTTATTTAGAGGCTCTGAGGAGAATTTGCTATGAAGTTCATGGAGGTGGTTGCCAAATTCAGTTTTTTTGCAGTTGTATGACAGATGTACCATGTTCTTTCTCATTGTCAACTAGAGATCACTTTCAGCAATGTGAGGCCTCTCTCAGATCTTTCTATATGACTTTCTTTGTCCCAGCAATGGAGAACCTTCCTTTTGTCAAAACCCCTTATACTTACAATCTCTCTGATTTCTGTGATCAGCCAGTTGTCTCGATCAATCAGCTCATACAATTAGAGCAGGCCTACCCCAATAATCTCCTTTTTCCCATATAATATACCATAATTATAGAAATTATTTATCATCATATTCATAATTCTGGGGACTAGGACAATAAATCTTAGGGATGCTCTTGGGAATCTTCTGCCACAAAGTAAGTATAAGAAGGCTGTGGTGGTTACATTAAAATTAGATACAGTAGATTGTACAGACAAAAAGGAAATTTCAACAATAATGAAACGGTTAATTTAAAAAGGGAAATAAATAAATTTATTTATTTAAATATATAAAAAACAGAGCTTCAAAGCATAAAGAAAAAATTGACAGAATTAAAGGGAGAAATAGGCAAGACCAAAAGCACAACTGGTGATTTTAATGCCCCTTTCTCATAAATCAAAAGAACAATCTGATAAAAGTTAATAAGATATAGAAAACTGAACATTGATCTAATGGACGCTAAACACTAGTCCTAATAACTTCAAAATGTACATAATTTTAAAGGGTACAGGGGCGCCTGGGTGGCTCAGTGGGCTAAAGCCTCTGCCTTCAGCCCAGGTCATGATCCCAGCATCCAGAGATGGAGCCCCGCATCGGGCTTTTTGCTCTGCAGGGAGCCTGCTTCCTCTTCCTCTCTCTCTCTGCCTGCCTCTCTGCCTGACTGTGATATGTGTCTGTCAAATAAAAAAAAAATTAAAAAATAAATCTTTAAAAAAAAAAATTTTAAGGGTACATAGTATATTGACCAAGCCAGACCATATGTGAGGCCATAAAATGAGTTTGCACATAAGAGGATTAGAATCATATGTACATATGTTCTTGTTACAAGAGAATTAAATTAAAAATCAAGAGGAAGATATATCACATTAACAAGATAAAGGATAAAAACCATATGACCATTTCAATAGATGCAGAAGAAGCACGTGGCAAAGTACAACAGACATCCATTTATTACAAAACTCTCAACAAAGTAGTTTTAGAGGGAACATACTCAACATAGTAGGCCATTCTACAGCTAAAATCATATGCAATGGTAAAAACCTGAGAGCTTGTCCTCTGAGATCAGGAACAAGACAAGGATGTCCATTCTCGCCACTTTCATTCAACATAGTACCAGAAGTCCTAGACATAAAAATTAGACAAGGAAAAGGAATAAAAGGCATTCAAAAAAAAAAAAAGGCATTCAAAATGGTAAAGAAGAAATAAAATTTTCACTATTTGCAGATAACATGATATTATATAGAGAAAATGCTGAAGATCACCAAAAAACTACTAGAATGACAAATTAATTCAGTAAAATCACAGGATAGAAGATTGATATATAGAAATCTGTTGCATTTCTATACACTAATAATGAAGCAGCAGAAAGAGAAATTAAGAAAACAACCCCCTACTAAAAAAATCAATGACCTGTACAGTTATGGTAGGTGCATTTTGTAGTATGTAAATTTTACTTCAATAAAAGTTTGTGTACCATAAAAAAAAAAAATCCCACTTACAACACCAAAGAGATAAACTTAACCAAAAAGGTGAAACACCTGTACTCTGAAAACTATAAAACACTGATGAAAGGAATTGAAGATGACACAAACAAATGGAAGATATTCCATGCTCAGAGATTGAAAGACCAGTATTGTTAAAATGTCCTTACTAACCCAAAGCAATCTATAGCATCAGTGCAATTCCTATCAAAATACCAACAGTAATTTTCACAGAAATAGAACAAATACCTAATATTTGTATGGAATTACAAAAGACTCTGAATAGCCAAAGCAAAATTGAAAAAGAAGAACAAAGCTGGAGGTATCACAATATCACAATCCCAGATTTCAAGGTAAATTACAAAACTCTAAAAATCAAACCAGTATGGTACTGGCACAAAAATAGACACACAGATCATTAGAACAGAACAGAGAGCCCAGAAATAAACCCGTGATTATATGGTCAGTTAATTTACAACAAAGGAGGCAAGAATCATATGGTTTCACTTACTTGTGGAGCATGAGGAATAACACAGAGGACATTGGGAGAAGGAGAGGAGAAGTGAGTTGGGAGAAATCAGAGGGAGAGACAAACCATGAGAGACTGTGAACACTGAAAAACAAACTGAGGGTTTTGGAGGGGAGGGGAGCTGGGGATTGGGGGAGCCTGGTGGTGGGTATTAAGGAGAACACATATTGCATGGAGCACTGGGTGTGGTGCATCAACAAAGAATCTTGCAACACTGAAAAAAATTAAAAAAAAAAAAAAGAAAGAAAGAAATCACAGAGGTGGGGAAAAAAAAAAGAATATATAATGGGGAAAGGCAGTATCTCCAACAAATGGTACCAGGAAAACTGGATAGCTACATGCAAAAGAATGAAATTGGACCATTACAAAAATAAACTCAAATGGATTAACGACCTAAAATGTGAGACCTGAAATCAAAAAATATCCTTAAAAAAAAACATAGGAAGTAATCTCTTTGACATCAACCATAAAATTTTTCTGGTTATGTCTCTTCAGGCAAAGGAATTGAAAGCAAAATTAAACTACTGGTTATATAAAAATAAAAAGCTTTTACAGAGTGAAGGAAAACATCAACAAAACAAAAAGGCAACCTACCAAATGGAACAAGATATTTGTGAATGATATATCTCATTAGGGGTTAATATCCTAAATATGTAAAGAACTTACATAACTCAACACCAAAACAAAATAAAAAACCCACAATCTGATTAAAAGTAGGAGAACATGAGGGTGCCTGGGTGGCTCAGTAGGCTAAGCCTCTGCCTTCGGCTCAGGTCATGATCCAGGGTCCTGGGATTGAGCCCCGCATCAGGCTCTCTGCTCAGCAAGGAGGCTATTTCCTCCTCTCTCTCTCTGCCCGCCTTTCCACCTACTTGTGATCTCTGTCTGTCACATAAATAAATAAAAATTTTTTTAAAAGAAAAAAAAATAGGAGAACCTGAATAGACATTTTTCCAAAGAAGACATACACATGACCAACAGACACATGAGAAGATGTTTCACATCACTAATCATCAGGAAAATGTAAAGTAAAATCACAAAGAGGGATGCCTGGCTTGATCTTGAGGTTATGAGTTCACTTAAAAAAACAAAATCATGATGAGATATCATTTTATACCTGCCAGTATGACTAAAAGTAAAACACAAGAAATAATAAGTTTTGATGAGGATGTAGAGAAAAAGGAATCCTCATGCACTGTTGCTGGGAATATAGATTAGTGCAGCCACTGTGGAAAACAATATGTAAGATCCTCAAAATATTAAAAATAGAATTACCATATACTCCACTAATCTCTCTACTGGGTATTTACCCAAAGAAACTGAAATACTCATTAGAAAGGATATATGTACTCCTATGTTTATTGAAGTATTATTTGAAATAGCCAAGCTAAGGAAGCAATCCAAGTGTCCATCAGTGGATCAACGGATAAAGAAGATGTGTATGTGTGCATATACATATATACATTATATATACATATATACGTACACACACACACACACACACACACACACACACACACACACACACACAAAATGGAATAATACTCTGCCATAAAAAAGAATGAAATCTTGCCATTTTCAACAATATAGATGGACCTAGAGGGCAAAATGGTAAGTGAAATAAGTCAGTCAGGGAAAGACAAATACCATATGATTTCACTCATATGTGGAATTTAAGAAACAAGAAAGAAGGAAGGAAGGAAGCAAGGGAGGGAGAAAGGGAGAAATTTAAAAAGAACTCTTAAATGAGAGAACAAACATGTTTTCCAGAGGAAAGATGGGTGAGGGGATGGGTGAAATAGATAATGGGGACTAAGAGTACATTTCTCTAAAACGCACTGAGAAATGAATAAAACTGTTGTAGTATATTGTATACCTGATGCTAATATAACACAGTATGTTCATTATATTTGAATTTAAAAAATTAATAGGAAGAAAATAAAGAGAAAAACACAAGTCAGAAATTACACAGTACACGTCTAAATAATCCATGTGTTAAAGAAATCACAATAGAAATCATAAAAAATTTTTACAGAATGATAATGAAAATATAACATATCAGAATATATGTATCTCAAAGAAAACATATAGCTTTAAATGTTTAAATTAGAAAATAAGAAGGTCAAAAAAAAATCCATGACCTAAAACTCTATCTGAAGAAGATGGAAAAATAACAAAGAAAACCCAAAATAAAAATATAGAAAAATATTTCTGTTCAAGAGAAGAACAGAAATCAATAAAATGAATAGACAAATGATAGTGACAAAATATTTTTTAAAAGCCTTAGTTACACCGATCACAAAAAAAGGAACACAAATCACCAACATTATGAATGAAAAAAGAAACTATCATTGTAGATTCTACAATTATTAAAAAAAATATGAGAATCTGGGGCACCTGGGTGGCATGGTCAGTTGAGCGTCTGACCCTTGATTTGGTTCAGGTCATGATCTCAGGTTTATGAAATAGAGAATCATGTTGGGTTCCTTGCTCAATGCAGAGTTTGCTTAGGATTCTCCCACTACTTCTGCTCCTCCCCCAAAACTGCATGTTCTCTCTCTCTTTCTCTCTCTCAAATAAATAAGTAAAACTTAACAAAATGTGAGGGTCTTATGAATAATTTTGTGCTAACAAATCCAGCAGGTATTTTGAAAAATGCAAATTAAGTAAATTGACAAAAAATGAGACAAAATTTGAATACCCCCTATTGATTTTAAAAATTGTGTTTTTTTTTAAAACAAAAAGCTTTCCATAAAGAAAGATCAAGGCCTACATGACTTCACTGATGAAATCTAATATTTAAGAAAGATATAGCATTGATATTATGAAAACGTTTTCAAGAGGAGAAGGAAAGATTGCTTAACCTGTTTTCTTAGACCAGTGTAACCCTAATACCAAAACCCTGAAAAAGATATAACAAACAAACAAAGAAACAAATAAAATTACAGACCAATGTCTCTCATAAACATAGACACAATATCCTTAATGCTAGCAAATTCAACGCAGCGATATATAATATTGATTAACCATACTGACCAAGTCATATTCTGGTAATGCAATGTTGCATTAACATTAAAAATCAATCAGTACATTTCAACATTTTAACAGAATGTAGAATCCCATACAATAATTCTCATAATTGTAAGGAAGCATTTGACAAGAGGAAACATATATTCATGATTTTTAAACAAACCTAGAAAACTAATAATATAAACGATCTCTTAAAATTTGTTAAGGCAGGGCCACGTGGGTGGCTCAGTGGGTTAAAGCCTCTGCCTTCTGATCAGGTCATGATCCCAGGGTCCTAAGATCAAGCCCCACATCTGGCTCTCTGCTCATCGAGGAGCCTGCCTCCCTTCCTCTCTCTGCCTGCCTCTCTGCCTGCTTATGATCCCTGTCTATCAAATTTAAAAAAAAGAAAAGAAAAGAATCCTCTAAAAAAAAAAAAATTGTTAAGGCACTACCCGCCAAATGTCATATTTATAGTGAAATATTGAATGTTTTATTTGAAACAGGAACAAAACAAGTATGACCATGTCACCGCAGGAGTTCCAGTCTAAGATAATAGGCAACCTATGAGGACCCTGAACAGTCCTCCTCCCAAGGACCCACCAAATCTATAGGTTCACTCAGAGTAATTCCCTCTGAAAGAAATCCAGAAACTAAGTAACTCTCATATGTCTGGCAAATGAGGAAAAACCCACATTTAAACAGGTAGAAAAGGCTCAGACACACTCTCCATAAACCTTACCCCTGGCAGCAACATATAATCAGGAGGGAACTCACAACTCTCATCTTCTCCTTGGGGAGAGAAGAGTTTAGACCAAATATCTAGTGTCCCAACCTTTACAACTCCCACTGAGGGAGTTTTGATATGTTGTACTTTCATGATCTATTTCCAAGATCATGCATTAATTTCTAATTTCCACTGTGATTTCTTCATTTACTAATAATCACATTCTAAAGCTCTCGGAGATTTTCTAATAATGCTTACATTATTAATTTCTAGTTTCATTACATTACAGTCAGAGAATATGCTCTGTATATTTCAGCCCTTTGAAAGTCTCTGTCTTAAGTTATGGTCCAGCATAGAGTCTATTTTTGACAATGTTCCATTTGCCATTGAAAATAATGTGCATTCTGAATTAGTTATATCTCAAGTTATACTTACATTGTATATTTTTCAGTTTGGTCAAGTTTCTTAGTTGTAATATGAAAATCTTCTGTATTTTTAATGATTTTTCTGTCTTCTTCTTTCGTCCATAACTGAAATGGTATGGTAAAACCCCACTTCTGATTATAAAGATGTTAATTAAACCTTCTAACTTTGTCAACTTTGGCTTTTTATATTTTGAATTTTGCTACTAGGTACATACAAATTTAGGACTTTTGTATGTTCTGATGGAAAGGAAATTAAAGATTATGAAATCCTTTTCTTATCTCAAAATATATCCTATCTTATATTAATGTAGGTACATTAGCTTTTTGGTGTTAGTGCTAATTTTTTTTTTTTCCTGGGTGCCTGGATGGCTCAGTTGGTTAAGCATCTGCCTTTGGCTCAGTTGATGATCCTAGGGTCCCAAAACTGAGTTCCACATTGGGCTCCCTGCTGAGCCCCTCTCCCCCTGCTCATGCTTGTTCTCTCTCTCTCTCTCTCTCTCGCAAAAATACACAAAATATTTTTTAAAAATTAAAAAAAAATAAAAGAAAATCATCTGTCTTTTCCATCCTATACTTTGAATCCAATTTTTATGTCTGTAATATATAATATTTTTATACATAAAAATATACAATATTTTTAGTGTTTCTTACAAAGAGCATACATTTGGATTTTGAGGTTTTTTTTTATTTAGGTTGATAATCTTAACTCTTATTGAATTGCTCATTTTATTTACATTTAATGTAATTAAAGTAGTTATGCTTATGCCTAAGAACTTCCTGTTTACTACTTTTTCCATTTATTCTTTGTTCCTTTATTCTTCCTTTCTTACATTCTTTTTGATGAATCAAGTAGCTTTTATTATTCTCTTTTTCTTCGCGAAGTTATACAATCTTGGATTATTTTGTGGTTACTCTAGAGCTTACAATGCCCATCCTTCATTTACTACATTTCACCGTAACTAAGTGCTTCTACTACTTCTCAAGTAAGGAACTCACAAGCATTTAACTTTGCTTACATACTTTGCCCCTTTTCTTTATTGCTTTCATATATCTTACTTCTAATATATATTATAAACCCTACAAGACATTATTGTTTTTATTTTGAAAAGTCAATATTGTGTTATCTTTACCCACGCATGTACCTATCCACTGTATTTTATTGTTTTATTACTTTATTCCTTCCTACAATTTCTGCCAAGGATCACTTTTCTCCAGCCTGAACTTGTTAATATTTTTGTACTGCAGGTGTGCTCCTGTCAAATTGTCTAACATTCTCCTCATCTTAAACAGTCTTTATTTAGCTTTCAATTTTGAAGGGTATTTCCACAATTGATATGATTCCAGGATGGCAGTTCTGTCCTTTCAGCTCTTGAAGATGACAGTCCATTGTCCTGTGGTTTTCATATTCTGTGCTGCAGAGCTGGTCATCAAGTTTATTATTGCCACTTTATAGAGTAACATGTCTTTTTTTCCCTACCTACTTTTCATCTCTGCCTTTGATCTCCAGGAGTCTGACAAATTTAGCTTTTTTAATAGCTTGTTATATGAAGATATTTAAAACTATTTCATAAAGTTTTATCTAATGATAATACCTGTAATCCCCAGTGATCCCAAGAGATAAGGAAAGAAAAAAATGTAGACTTTAAACCCAGTTAATCTCATTAATACTTCTCAGCAAGAGAAGTCTTAACCATTTCGAATAATAATTCTGACTCTCCTTTTTAAAAGATGATCTAAAAACACTGTGATACTTGGAGAAATAATTTCCTTGAGAAAAAAATACTAGAGATTTCTGAATCCTTTCAGTCATGATGCCTTAACTGTGTTTTAATAAAATACAAAGGGAAGTTGATCCCCATTATTCAGATTCTGTATTTTTTAATTTGCCGACTTGCTAAAATTTACTTATTACTCCAAAATCAATACCGATAATGTTTTCATTGTCATTTGTGGACATGTGAAGGTAGTAAGAAATTTGAGTCACCCAGCATGCACATTCCCAATTGATCAAAAGTCGCAATTTAACTTTTGCCTTGTTTCAGCCCTGATACTGTACATAAGTATCCTTTTTTTTTTGGTTTAGTTAGTGCTAGATTTTTGCATTTTTATGTTTATGCTGCCAATTGTTCTGTTTAAAATGTTTTTCAAGCATAATGCTTAAGTCCTTAATGCAAGAAGGCTATGCTGGGTGTGTCTTATAAAGAAAATACATATGTTAGATAAGCTTCATTCAGGCATGAGTTTAGTGCTGTTGTGAGTTTGGTGTTAATGCATCAACAGTACATATTTTAAAAGGTATCTTTAAACAGAAACACACCTAAACAAGGTTACATATTGATGGGTTGACAAAAATACTGTACCGAGAAGTTCACAGGAACCCAATTCTGTATTTCTTAGGACCAGTGGGCCAATATTCACTAATACAGTGTTTGTACTAACTTTATACAACATAACTACCATGAAGAACAAGAATTGACTATAAATGGAAAAGTTTGGGGGCAAGTACTAAAATTGAACCTCAAGAGAACATGGATTTTTTTTTTTTAGATTTAAAACACTCTTGGGGCACCTGGGTGGCTCAGCCATTAAGCGTCTGCCTTTGGCTCATGTCATGATCCCAGAATCCTGGGATTGAGGCCTACATTGGGCTCCCTGCTCAGTGGGAAGCCTGCTTCTCTCTCTTCCACTCCCCCTGGTTGTGTTCCCTCTCTTGCTGTCTCTCTCTGTCAAATCAACAAATAAAATCTTTAAAATAAAATAAAACCCCCTCTAAATATGAACTAGTGATTATATTCAATTCAGTGTAAACTGGAATTTAAAAAAGTAGCTTAACTATTAATAAAATACTCTGCAAGAAAAACTGGATGGTTTTCCAAAAAAAAAAAAAAATGAAATTAAACACCACTTATAACTTATCTTTGGCAGAAGGGGACTTCCTTTACCTATTTAATGAACCCATTTCTCAACTGAAATATATTTACTCTCAAAAGTGGCAAGAAACACACAGTCTTACTATTCCTGTCTTCCAGTCCTTATTCCCACAGATTGAGTTTTCTTGGAGTAGTATAAACATCTCTTTCAAGAACCCATGAAATGAGGTTTTTTTCTGTATGGTCACATTAGGTGATATTCATTCTACATTGTCTTGACTCCTTTGAGGTAGTGTAGTGAACAGGTTCAGGGAATGTACTTAAGCCAAAACTCTGACTTGGAATGTAGCTCTGCCACTTACCAGCTGTGGGATGCTGTACATACTACTTAAATTATGGGCCCAAGTATCCTCATTTATAAACGATAATGAAAATTACACTACCTCATAGAGTTAGGAAGAAAATTTAAGTAAGTTAATATTTAAAGCACATAGAGCAGTGTCTGTATCCCATAAGTGATAAAAATGGTTCAATCATCATTATTTTTATTAGCACCTGGTGTCCAAGATAAAACTGCACTGGATGGAGATGTAAGTGGCTGAATGATCATACTGAAGAAAGTGTAAGTAATTTGGAAGGAGGAACTTGTTTGATCCTGTGGGACTGTATTTTCCTCACTTTCCTGCCCAGTGTGTGTATTACTGTGTCTTAGATATAGACATTGATTGCTTATTAATCAAATCTATAGATGATGTGAAAATAGAGTGAATTCAATCATAAATTGTTATTTTCCCTTATAATACCTCTACTTTACTGCTACCAAAGTTACTTATATAAAACTTGAAACTAGTTGTACAATTTCCCCCTTAAAACCTCTCATGGTTCCTGATACATATAGAAACTTTCAAACTCTATTTCAGTTTGTGTCAAAACAAAGATTTCCTGATTCATCCTACTCCTTATTAAGAGAAACAGCTCCTAAAAATATGAGAATAAAGAGTTCTATAATACTTCAAGGAAGAAGCACACCTTGGATATTGGTCTCAGTTCTGGATAATACACCACCAAAACATTATCAACAAATTTAAGTTTGAACAAAAAAAAAGCAGGAAAAAGGGATCTGGCACCATGTTCTTATGAACAATTTAAGGATCAGCCTAAAAACAGATAATTTAATGGGAAAGGAGTGGTGAGAGTATTGTATGTCTCTGCCTGTTTTCCAGGAAAAAATGAACAGAAGTGCTCTGACCTGCCCTTGTGTAAAGATGGAGGAGAATGAGTAAGAACTTCATGAAAGGGAATTTCCATTCAACAGTATTGAAAATACAGTAGGCTACTCAAAACAAAGATTTTTTAAAATGAGCTGACAAAGTTACCTAGCTTCTTAGAACTATATTCATCTCTGGGTAGTTTTGATGAGTGAAGTGGGAGCTGGAAAAATATGTAAACTAAGAGCAATAGTTTTAAACCGAATTCTGAATAATACCATTTCTACACAATCATGAATATGCAAAGTTCATGGGTATCGTTTTCAAGTGCTTTCCAGACAGTAAGGAGGAAATGAAAATTCATAAATAATTTTATACATCATAATATACCTTTCTTTTGCAAACTAAAAAGGTTTCCAAGCTCTCCAAATAACAGAAGTAAGTTGTTACTTCTAAATTTGAAACTCATGCAAACACAGCAATAGTCTGTCATAGAAAATCAAAGGTCAATTTTAATCTAATTCTTTATCAAAGACCAAGTTTAAAAAATTCAAATTGGTGGACTATTTTGGACTTCACAATTCAATTTCTTTATGTAACCTCCCCAATTGATTTTTAATCCAGTGGTCTTTAGAGGTCAATTACAAATGGCTAATTATCAAAGTAAATCAAGAATTTGCAATAGAGAACCATGGCTATGATCATACAGCCCCTATTCCTAGGTGCCCACAACCAATACCTCGCCAAGCATTCAAGACAAAGACCCAACCTGGAACCCCAAGGAAATACATATGTGTTCATTAGAAATAGTGTGTTCCTCAAGATATAAAGATGATTATTCAAACACTTAATGTTTCTTCGTAGTGACTCTGACCACAGCTACTTGCCAAACAGTAATTCATTATTGTGTTTTACTTTAGTCTTTTGGTTGAGATCGTATTTGTAGCAGATGTTGTTCTACTTACACTTTCTCACCACCTGGCTTTCTAGTTGCAAGTTCTGCTGGCAAACTACCTGCAACTCTCTGACAGCTCTCTTCAACTGTGAGAACATATTCTGCCTATGTGCACAGTGGACTGGAATTACCACAGAGTTTACACCATGGAGAGCAGTCTCCAACTAAAGTGAAAGGTGTGAATAACTATCCCAGCTTCTTTGTCCCTTGGCTGGGATCATTATTGTTGATTTCTACATCATCTCCCAGATGTGTCCAGTGGAATTGTGCCTCAGTTGTCAAAAGCAGCAGCAATCTCTTTACTGACCCTCTCTAGTTCTTCTGTTCTTCATCTCTTCTCCACACTCCCCTGTTGGTGTTTCTTGGGATCATCTGCCTAATAGGCTAGCTGTTCTCACAGAGTTTCAGCAGTGAACTCTGAAGAAATCGGTCTTGAGGTTTAGGCTTCTCAAAATCACTATTATACCCATATTTGAATATTAATAAGAAGCAGTCTTTTACATTTATTTTCCCAATTTTTAATAACATGGGTCATTTTTCTTTCAAATATGAAAATAATTTACAGCCATGAACTACCACGATATTCAACAATATGGATGAATCACATGAACATAATGATGAGCAAAAGAAGGCACACAAAAGAATACACACTGTACGATGGATTTAAATATATTTTTAAAAGCAGGCAGTACTAATTTATGATGTTAGATTTCAGGACAGCTGTTGCTTTTGAGAAGGAGTATGAGGAAAGTAACAAGGAGAATATCTGGGTACTGTTTCTATCCTAATTCTCGTTCTAGGGGATGCTTACACAGATGTATTCCCTTTGTACTAATTCATCAAGCTCTATTCTTAGTGTTCGTGTGCATTTAATTTCTATATTATTTTTTAACAAAATTTATTTTTAAAAATTGGGTTAAAATTAGGTACTTCTGAACACTTACTAACCCCCAAAGTATTATTTATTTCTCAAACTTGATTTTATCTTGGGTAGCAAAAACAAGTATATGAACATATTTTTTAACCCATTGTGATATGCTCTCGTTGATTCTTAGATACTGGCTTTATTGCTCACAAACTGGTGATTATTTAACATTTTAAAAAAGGCAAACCTGATTGATGATCAATTAAATCTTCAGACTCAAGTGTTTCCTTTTCCACATATCGCCTTTGCACAGGTTAACACACCAACTACCATTATCTTCTAATTTCAGAAAAGCCTTAAGGAGGTAGCAACTGTACTAACGACAGACAGCACTACTCCCCTACGATTTACAAAAGCAATCTCTAAAAACAAAGTAAAACCAATAAAGACTCTTAGGCACCACATTGCTGAGTAATAATTTGATTAAGGAAAATAAGAGAAAGAAGGTTTTATAAATATTCTCTCATTACTGGCATTCACAAGTTATTTTCTTTAACTATATTATAACAAAATAAATTTAAACTCCACAGTTGATGTAATTTAATGTTTTCCTCACTCTTAAGGTTGAAAGAAGGCATTTTTATGGCAGAAACATTCTCTCATATTCCTTCTCACAAAATGTCCTCTCAATTGCCTCTCATGAATTCATCCTCTTTGATGAATTCGTGAGAGGGGTTGCTCTGGAACCCCATCTGCCTTTGCACACAAACCTCTAGAAAAACCACTTATTTGGGGGCTCTTTTGCTAACTCTCCTAGGAAGCAGTACTGTGCAAGATGCTTTCTCCCCCTGCCATTCCTTCTCTTAAATAATTCAGCTACATTTTGTTCAATATTACTTTTAAAAGTTATGATTCCCGAGACTTGCTCTCTCTTCCTGCCACGCCCCCTTTCTGTTGTATAGAATGGTATCTTCCATTCAGACACAGGGTTTTGTCAGGAACTAGCCCAATGTCTCCATAAGCATAATGACCAATCACAGGCTTGTAATCTCATCTGTATCTTTACTCTTCTTCATGTCATATACTCATATTTCTTCCTTTGCCTTTTCAGTCTTATATCCATAATTGTATGCCAAGGCAACAATCTCTTTTGTTATACCAACAACTTCCTGCCCTATGATGTTTACTCATATTCAGCACCTTTTGCTCAGCTGAGAAATGATTTAGAACTGCTTCTTACATGTATGAATAGACATCATCACAATTGTCTACCATTTTTCTCACTTTCACTGTTACCTTTCAAACACACCTCTTTCTCTACCCCAAGCTTTTATCCTCCTCTTCAAAGCAACCCTCTCTTTGTCTTAAGATGAAAGTTCTTAATATGACTTAATATTGATCTCTCTCACAGTCTTTCCAGATAAACTCATTCAAAATCCTATAATAACTTTAGTAATTCCTTAGTAGTGGACACAATGCAAACATATGTGCATGTACATTTTCCCAGTGATACATATGTGTTATCTACTTCAATTAGAAAAATTGCTCCAAATAAGGGACTTCTTCCTTATTTCCTTTGGTATTGGCAGCATGTACAGTGTTTTGATCACACAGCTGAATCATGTAATTGGCAATATCTTCTTTTCTTTAAAAATTTTATTTATTTATTTGAGAAAGAGAAAGTGAACAAGAGAGAGAGAAGGAGCAGGAGAGGAGAGGCAGAGGGAAAATGAGAAGCAGACTCTGCTCAACAGGGAGCTTGATGACCTGGGGCTTGAACCCAGGACTCTGGGATCATGACCTGAACCCAAGGCAGACACTTACCCAACTGAGTCACCCAGGTACTCCAAGTATCTTCTTTTAAGAGATGGAATAATGTGACACAAACCCTTTACACGAGTGGCTTCCATAGTTCATCTGACTCCCTGAACCACAGTGGCCTCTGTGATCCTAGTCACAAACTCTATTCCTACAGTTATGAGTAACATCATCTCAAAGAAAATATGCCATACCTGCATCTATGGTACAAATTATCTTGCATTGACAACCATCAGAGCATTATCAAGTCAACTTATAGAAACTTAGTAAAGATTCAGAATTTAACAAAAATAGAAAAATGGATAATCAGATGATAGATATATCTGGGAGGCAATTAAGGAGGTAGATACACAAGCAGACACAGACAGAAAGACAGACCATCCCAGTGAATGCTAAGGGAAAGGAATTACAATATAGAATAACTGCTAAAAAAAAGTTATATTGGATTTCTATTACTCCAAAAGCCAAAGAAATATGAATTCATTTTATGTATGCTTAAGTGAAGAATGGATAAACATCATTCCATGAACATCATACCATGTTTGTTGAAAGAATTTGTTTTCTTCACTATACATTTGGTGCCAATGCTATAGATACCAAGACCAACCTTCCTGACTCTAAGGCACATACAGTCTAGCAGAAGATAAAATATAATCCAATGTGTGAAGTGTTTTATGTTGTGATAGCAGATGCTTGATTGCAGAATGTGCATGGTTGACTGGAAGGTGAAAAGTGAGTCTGGATTTTTTTTTTCAAGGCGTTTGATGAGGAAAGGTGTGAATAAAAAGAAAATAAGATTTAAGTGGGGGTAAAGAAGATGGGTTTGTAGGCTGCATGGGAGAAACTAAAAAAGGAATGATGGAGAAATCATTGTAAGGGAGAAGTTGATGGAGAGTGATGCAAATACTGTTTTACTTATCAAGTCCTAGTACAGTATTTTTAATCATTAGAAGAATCATTCCTAATAAAAATGCTGATAGATTTTTATTGCTGCCATCACATTGTGGAAATAGATAAACTGTTCAAATATGCTTATGAAAAGATACACTTTAAATTAAAATTTTTTAATTACTGAGAAAATATCTCAAACTGCAGAAAAACTCAATGTAAGCATATTTATCACAGCATATTATCTAACAATGCATTTGAAACAAGGGTCCTTTAGAGGCATGATTAATTATAATAAATCCACAAAATAAAATGTTAGGCAACCACTGAAACTTTTAATGAAAATTTTTATAATACTATAACAAGCATTTTTAGCATTTTTAGTATGGGAAGAGTACGTACATTGTGATTATAGTTACTGAAGATAGAGAGGAAAGCAGAAGGGAGAGAGAGAAGAAGGGAAAAAGAAGGGAGAAAAAAGTAGGAGACAAAGGAGTGAAGTAGGAGGGGGAAGAGAAAGGAGAAAGAGAAGGAGAGTAAAGAAAATAGTACTATGGTAGCAGCTACAAAATATACCAGAAATTTTAAGCAGTAATTTTTAGTCAGTCATCTTTGTAGTGGCAGTATAGATGGACCCTATAAGCATTCTGAAATGATTTTCTTTTGGACCAATGATTTCATATCTGATCCTACCTCAGCTGTGAGATAATAAACAGGAGTTAGTTTCCATCTTTTCCTAGATTTGTTCTTTCTCATAATCATTCTAGAGGAATATTAATAGCTACTGAACTTTAAAAGGAAAGTTTTATGGTAGGGGAATTCTGAGAAATACCAGGTTAAACTGGTTTCTTAATGCAGAAGGTTTTCTTGAAACTTTTGTGTTAATGGCTATCATGAATCTCCAATGGGGTATAAACTAGACCGCATTTAACAAATGGATTTAGCCACCAAATACTTCAGTGTGTGTGAATTATTTCATGGAGCTCTTTTTCTGCCAAAAGTATCTGGAGGAATTTTTCACTTACCATCATGGTATTTACTTGAAAGTAACAAAACAAAAATTATCTGAAACATTAAGAACATATATCTCTGTGATATCAAGGTGATACTAGGTTAATGAAGAATTTGAGAGACTTTCTCTGATACAGCCTCTTTAGCTCTGACTACATCCTACACATAATCCCTGCCAAGTCCCTTCCTGTCCTCTTCCTGGGGACGTGCTGAATATACTTACCAATGCCTTCAATTCCCTTCACCCTCAACTGGACCAATCTACATCATGACTCTAGCTTAGAATACTTTCCTGAACATCACACTCAGGTATCCAGCTTAACCCTAGACAGCACCTTCTCAATATCTCCTTGAGATATCACAGGCACCACAATATAATAAATTCAACCAACCTTCTGTCTTTTTTGTGTCAATGATACAACACCTATCTACCCAGTTACTTGGGCCACAGATCTAGTGTCAATTTTAGCTCTCAATCGAGAAACAAACTCTCCTCAGTTTCCCTATTGGCTCTACTCTATGGGGACTCTATCAACTCTCACTGGCAAATGTGTGATGGCTTCTAACTATTGTCCATGCCCTTTAAATCCATCAACACAAAGTTGTATTTAAAATACAAATTTGTGGTGTCACTCTCCTTAAAATTTTTCATTATCTCTTCACTGACTGTTGAGTAAAGACAAAACTCTTTAACATATGTGGCAGGAATGAAGATTTTCACACTCAGATCAAGAAACATAACATTAATTTTTCAATCAAACATATCGTGTTCTGAGGATAATAAAATATTCACTGTTTCTTTCTTTGAGTTTGTCAAACTTCCCTGGTCTTGCAAAATAAACTGGAGTCTTCTCTGGTATACGGGAAATAAAAATAGAAGTCATGGCCTTTAGTTTATGGAGATCACCACTTTCACTGTGACTCTGTTCATTCATGAGGTTGCCTTCCAACTGCTCCCCCACCCTCCCCTGGACACTAATCTCATGTTGCTCAGGTTATGTCCTTCATAACTATGCCCCCCTCTTCTTTAACTGCACCTTGCTCATAAGACACTCATGACAGCCACTGGCCAGAGTGGCAATACTCTGAAGCACATGGGTAGGTCTGTGCCACTAATGGAAATCCTCTGGAAACCTTTCCCACATACAGCTCCCATTATTCTGGGAAGACCATTTCCTCCTCTTCCATCCAGAACTCCAGCCTCACTCAAGAGAAATAAGGCCCCAAAGAAAAACCTAGGTAAGGGGATGTCCTCCAGGCGCCTCACAGCATCTTTTATCAGTCCTGAAACAAAATGTTATTCAGACCCTTTTTTCTGACCAATGGACACCATAACAGAAGTAGTTGACTTTCTCCATGAGATGAGGACAAAAATGCCGTCTCATTTCTCATCTCTCTCTACACCCTATAGGTATCTCAATTCCCCTAGACTACTTAATCTAGTATTTTTTTCCATAGCACTTTTCACTGTAATATGCTGAAAGATTTATTTACTTATTTTTCTCATTGCTGATGATATCTCCCCTAAGCCTTGGGATGGCAGGCCTTTTTGTCTCTTCTGTCAAATGCATATATCTTGATTGCCTGTAACAGGGCCTGGCACATATTAAGTTACTGAACAAACAGTTGCTGGATGGATACATAGATTCATAAATGAATGAATGATCAGGATAAGGAGAGAAAATTCCTCTCATTTGCATCTCTTAAGATCAGCATAAACAAAACAAAAATCCATACTTTAATCCGTACTGTACTACTTCTTGTTTTCTTGCCTTTCACTCCTTATACTGTTTTCTCTGCCTAAATATTCTCCCTTCTTTTTTTTTTTTTTTTAAGATTTTATTTGTTTTGAGAGAGAGAGAGAGGGAGAAAATGCACAAGTGGGGGGGAGGGGCAAGAGGAAAGGGAAGAGCAGAGGGAAAAGAAGGGGCAAGTGGAGAGGGAAAAGCAGACTCCCAGCTAAGTGGGGAACTCAATACAGGGCTTGATCCCAAGTCCATGAGATCATTAACTGAGCCAAAGGCAGATGCTTAACCACCTGAGCCACCCAGGTGACCCTGAATGTTCTCCCTTCTATCATATACATACTACACACACAAACACACATCCCTCAGGTAATTTTCAAGAAAAAGGGAGACATGAGCAAAGGTATCTAATCACCATTTCCTCCCAAACAGAACCAAACAAAATATAAAATTAGTGAAAACTTCTATCAAGCCTTCAGACAAGACTCTTTTAATTGTAAAGAACTGAAACTAATCTCGAGAAGTTATCCTCAGAAAACAAATAATATATACATTGACTATGTACAGTTTTTTGTGCTAATCATACCTCAATAAAATGGTTTAAAAATAAATACTAAATTATATAAATTTAAATAAATGGCTATTGTTAACATTTTTATACTTTGGGACTGTAATGACATCAGAAACCGAGGCAGCTTTATTTAACTGCACTTGTTTCACCTGGTGGAAGTGAGGCAGCAGGCTCTCACTTCCACACTAGGTTCTGTAGCAACCAATTAGCTCCCTCTGCTTACTCTTAGTTTCTGGTCCCTCATCAGTCTGTGAGTGACTACAATAAAACTGATATGGTGCTGATTCTTCCTAACGGATTCTTAACCAACTACTGCAAGGCTCCCTGAATCATTTACTTAGATTTTCTTAGCTCAGACTTGGAAAAGAAATAAATTGGCTCAACTTATTTTTTAATGCCACCACATAGATTGCTGCTCAGTCTATGCATTTGTGAATCAGATTCAGATACCTATGATCCAAGCAGTTATGGCAAAGGGGTCAAGGTCATATGAAACAAAATACAATGATCTAGACAGCTAGAAGAATGTAGCATCAGCACGACAGATATTCAGATGGTTGGCTTATTCAATACAACATGGTTACTGAGGCAGCAGGATCTATGGATTCCTGAGTTGGAATGCTAGAAATTCTAAATCAAAATAAGAAAGCAACAACTAAGATTCTACTACCTAAACTGTGACAGTAGTTAATTAACATGGGAAGTGAGTCAAAGAAGAGCTCCTGTTAGAAACTCATTAACTTCCCATTTGAGAGGATGAGAGCAAATAGGGGAATAGACGAGAAGCACTCGATTTCTGCTATTATAGGTCATTTAAGACCTGTTGTGACAACTGAATAATCTAAGACATACAGGATTACTAGATATGGTGGGTCCCTTCCCTGATGCAATCGTTAGTAGCACCAAGAAGAAAGCAGGTCACAGTCACACCATGTCCCTGGACATGAATCTAGGCTGAAGAGAAGCCTGCATAAAGAACTTTACCTGCATACTTTGACATCAGCACATATTAAAAAGAAAATAAGAAAAATAAAGGGCCCCTCATAGGAATATCTATGATCTATTTTCTCCCTACTTATTTCTGGCCTTAGAGTTTCATTGTCCAATACAGTATCCATTACCATATGTGGCTATTTAAATTTAAATATAATTAAATTATGTTAAATTTAAAATTCAAGGGTTTATACCCTAAGCAATACCTACAATTGAGGACTCCTCCCCAGGAGGCAGCTGCCTGTCAGCATGGGCTCAAGAGTTTGTGGACAGCAAAATCCAACCTGAGAAGGTGGCTGTGTTCGTCAAGCCCACCTGCCTCTACTGCAGAAGGATCTACGAACTCCTCAGCCATTGCCCTCCAAACAAGGGTTTTTGGAATTTGACAATATCATAGCCATCAGTGACACAATCAAGATTCAGGATTATTTGCAACAGCTCACAGGAGCCAGAATAGTACCTTGGGTCTTTAAAGATTGTATAGGTGGATGCACTAATCTGATCAAAATGCATCAGAGTGGAGAACTGTTGAAGCAGCAAATTGGAGCTCTACACTAATTACAGAGCAGCCCCCAGGCTGATATCCCCCTTGAGAGCTGGATGGCATTGCAAATGACCAAACGTCCTGGTGGATGTTTCTGGGGCTAACAACTTTTTCCTTAAAATTCTGAAATACATTCACCAAAAAAGAGAGAGAGAGAGAGAGAGCACAAAAGAAGCAGGGCACATTTTTTGGCAAAAACAGCTTTTCCTTCTTTTGACTGAATTTTAAAAGTGGATCAGCTCGCCCCAAATCACAGGTCTGAGAAGGTTGATGGACATCTTGAGTACCTCTCAACTGGCCCTTTGGGTTTGAAAAAGCTGTGACAAATTATGGCTTAGGATTCACTCAGTGACTCAAAGGATGTTCTTTCTCTTTGACACATGCTTCTTACTGACTATTCTCTATATGCTAGGACTCCTCTACCTCTAAGCCAGTGTTTTTCAACCAAGTTTATCCCACACCTTCTAGGATGAATCTATAACTGGTTTTCTGCTGATGCCTATTTTATTGAGTCTGACTTTATAGAATTTGCATTACAAAAACAATAGGTATTTTGAATGTGCTTTTCTAAGCTACATCCGTCTCCCCAGTCATCACCCCATCCCACCCCATCCCATCTTGAGAATTTCTGCTCTGAACCAGTTCTTAACCTTGACAACTCACAAATCTCATAGGAAATGTTCAACAACTCCATGAAGAGTCTTGAGGACCCAATCTGAGAAACACCATATGAAAATTTAAGCACGGTTGGTATTCATTTAGTGGACGCCGCCAGGATCAGAGGTACAAATACAGTGGCTGTAGCTCCTCTGTTATGTAAGATGGTTGTCCACATAATCCTGAATGAGTATTAACTTGTTTATATTATAAAGAGAAATAAAATATAAAATTTAAATATTATCAGAGAAAATTTGCAAACCCTCTCTTAAGAATATGTCTGAGAAAGTGGCTGAATTTGAGAAACACAGTCCAAAATGATTTTCTCTCTCTCTTTTTTCTTTCTACTTTATGAAAACTTGAGTCCCTTATTGTAAAGTTTCTTCTAGAATTTCCATATTAAGTTAATTTCCTTCTGTAGTCTCCAGTGTGAATGGTTAATTTCTTTTCTAATAAAGAAATACTCAGAAATGAAAAAAAAAAAAATAAGTTCCTCAGTTGCATTAGCCAAATCTCAAGTGCTCAATTGTCACATGTGACTATCATATTGGACAATGCAATGTAGAACATTTCTTTCCTAGAGTACTGATTGGTAGTAATATAGAAGTAATAAGCATCAAAATTATTAGATGAATTTCAAAAGTCCATTTGGAAAACATACATATGAAAATCTGAAAAACACCAAAAGGGGGGGGGGTAGGTAATGTGCCTTGAAATAGTATGAAAATACATGTAAAGCTTCTATAATTAAAACAGTACTGGAGATATCAAAAGAAATAGAAAAATAGATCAATGCACAATATGCTAGCACAGAATTATTTCTAAACATATGTGGGAATTTTAAAATCATTAAATGTGTCATTTTAAATCACTGCTATTTGAACTATATATAAATTCTGAAAGAAAATTAAATAATTAGAAGCTACTTACTTTACATTAATAAAAAAATCACTCCAGATAAGACTAAAGATCTGACTGCATTCAAAATAGCTTAATAAACTTGAGATTTAAGAATAGATGGAAAAGCCCTTTTAAGGAAGATATGAAACCCCAGGAATAATTATAGATACAATATAGGAAAAAAATCCTGAGGTATATGTAAACCTGAACTTGCAAATTAAAATGGTTTGTTTTGTAACATCATAATAATGAAAAGAGGCCATTATCTGGAACTGGCTTGAACATTTTCTGAATTTCAAAGATAAAAAGAGAATTCTAAAAGGAATCCAAGCAAGGAAAAAAAAAAAAAGCTCCCCCCCCAAAAAATAATACTTTTTCTTCAAGATTTCTTTAAGCAGTAACAAAAAATATATATTTAACTTCAAATTCCAAAAAAGTAGAAATAGTGTAAGTCACTTTGACCATGATGCAATAAAGATGGAAAATTTTTTAAAAAATAAATTTAAAACCCCAATCAAACAGAAATGTAAGGAAACAAAACCACACTGTTCTAAATAGTTCCTAGGGCAAAGAAGAAATCAAGGCTTTAATTATAGACTACTAGGTAAAGAAGGATATTAAAAAAACTTCGGCTCCTGACAGATGATAAACTAGCTTGAGCTACTGAATTCCTCTAAAAAAATTAATTAAGACATATATAGGAATGAAAGGGGAGAGCTCAGGTATAAACAACTAACCTGTAAGAACTTCTCACAGAGAAATAAAGAAGTATTTCTAGAATCCTCTCTCTGGAAGAGAAAGAGAAGCCTGTCTTAGATTCTTGGTCTACAAAGGTAGTTCTCTGGCTCATCACACCTTGCAAATTATAAATAGTATAGTTATAGCGCCAAGTGAAACTGAGCTCGTGGACAAGAACAACTAGATGATAAAGAGTATATGAGAAATTATACTTTACAAAGATGCCCACACCTGTAAGTTCATTCATTCTAACATGCTCTTCTTACAGTGTAACTTTCACTCCCTTCGCCAAGATTTATGGTCTATATTCTTTCCTTGTGAATTTGGACAGAGATTCATGCCTGCTTCAAAGAGTGGAATAAGAAAAAAGTGATCTATCTGACTTCCAAGGCTAGTCCAAAAAAGTATTACAACTCTGCCTGATTCTTCTTTTTCCTTCTCTCTCTTTCTCTTTTGGAATCCAGACACCATGTTGTGAGGAAACTTAAGCCAAATAGAGAAGTCACATCTGGGTTTTCTTGTAGACACCCCCAGCCAGCCTCCAGCCAACACCTGCATCCACTACTAGAAATGTGAGAAAATGCAATTCATATCATTCCAGTCCCCATGCTTGAAGTCTTCCAGCTGAGGCCCCAGAGAGTGTGGAACAGAAACAAACTACCCCTACTGTACACTGTCTGAATTTCAGAACCACAGAAACCATGAATGGCAAAAAAAAGATTACTGTTTTCTAAAGTCATTAAGTGTTAAGATAATTTGTCATAAATTTGTTGTGTGGCAATAGATAAATAATACAAAGGACATTTGTTACAAAGAAAAGCTTTATTACATAAAGTAGGACAAAAAACAAGAATAAAATTCTCAAAGAAATAGTTCAGGTTATAGATTGTATGAAACAGTCACCAGAAGTCAAAAAGAATAATCAAATGGAAATACTGGATACTGAAAATATAACAGTCAAAAAATAAAATAAAATAGATGAAATAAACTGCAGAATCTATAAAAACAAAAAAGTTATAAAGAGATGAAATTAAGAGGGAGAACAGAATAAAATACTGACATATACACAACAGAAATCCCAGAAAATGACAAAAAGGATGAGAGAAAAATTCAAAGGTAATGATGATATATTTCCCTGTATTTCAGAATTGATTAAAGACCTTAAATCCAAAAATCTAGAATATGCAAAACTGAATAGTTAAGGAAAAAAGACCTACTCTTTACACGTTATAGCAAAATTTAAGACCATCAAAGTCAGATATTAAATGGTAATTTTTTTTATTTTTTATGTGTGTGCTCTTCATTGGTTCCCTACATTAAGTTTGTAATTAGAAAAATAACACAAAATATTTGAGATTAGATATCACCTTCTCCAGAAATACTTCCCTATCCAACCCCCTCTGAGAACAGATTCAGTGTCCCTATTTTGGGATGCCATAATATCCTGTTCATGACTCAGAAATTGTTCTTACCTTGCTACGTCTGTCCCCACCTATTAGCATGTTGAGTAGTGGTTATTAACAAGAGTGACACATCAAAACCCCAAAGGAGTTGCTTTTGTTACTGATGATGGTGTTTCTTAATCTACTTGTTCAGATGCCACTACAGAATTTCTAAATCTGAATCTTTAGGACTGGAGAACAGGTTTTTAAAAATACTCAAGATTTAACCTTGGTTTAATCCATCAATACAGAGGAAAAGGCCGACATATTCACCTCTGTATCCTATGACTTACACAGTGCCTGACATATAGCATATGAGAAAAATATCTATTGAATGAACACATGATACCGTAGATGTACATTATTTCCAACATATGTTAACTAATGACATTTATGTCTCTAAAACCACATTAAAGTGTTTTGAGATATGAAAATTCAATGTCATTTACTAATCCTAATGTTGTCACCCCATGTTATCTAATATCCTATGCTATTCTTTTGTCAGAGATCAAGTTTTATATCCTACTGACATACTGTCAAGGTTCTTGATTTCAAGTGAACATTTCCCTTCCAATGTTAGATACTGGGCAGCTTAAACTGAAATCTGTCAGATACCTTTGCATTCCAGATTTAGTTATGATTACAAAACAGTTTTATTCCATGGATAGATATCTCACTTTCCCCCAGAGTAATATGATTCAGGTTTCTGGGTAAAAAAAGGGCAGCCTGGGTGGCTCAGTGGGTTAAGTCGCTGCCTTCAGCTCAGGTCATGATCTCAGGATCCTGGGATTGAGCCTGGGATTTAGCCCTGCATCGGGCTCTCTGCTCAGCGGGAAGCCTGCTTTCCCCCTCTCTCTGCCTGCCTCTCTGCCTACTTGTGATCTCTCTCTGTCAAATAAATAAATAAAATATTAAAAAGGAGCACTGGATGTGGTACATAAACAATGAATTCTGGAACACTGAAAAGAAATTTTAAAAAATAATAAGTCATTAAAGGCACGGAATAAGGAATATCATACATAGAAAAGATTAAAATTACTAAATGTGTGAAGAAACCAATAACTTATCTTTTCTTAGAATTTCAAATGATAGTAGTAACTATTGTCATTAAATGTGGAAAATTCCAGAAAACAACTGCTTATTTTCCACTATTCTTTTTAGGAAGAATCCATGCATGGGTCTCCACCCACAGTGATTATTTTAGTTTTGAAATGGTTAGGAAAATCTCAACAGTCCCTTGGCAATTTTAATACCTTATACTTGTGTAATGCCTTCCAATTTCCAGAGAATTTTCACTGACATTATTTCATTCGGGCATTATAGCAACCCTATGGGGTTTACACAGTAAGTGTTTTGCTGTTTCCCCTTTACAGATGAAGAACTTGAGATTCCAGTCTGATAAATGACTGACTCAGAGACGCAGAGCAGAGCTGGGATGAAGACAAGACCACCTGTCTTCCTGCATGGTGCTCTATAGTGCTTCCAGAAAATCCTGCCCAAAGAAACAATAGAATATGGGTATTTATATATTTTATTGTCCTGTACTCTCAAAGTCTACCATTGACTTACTTCAGTTGGAATTCTGGGAAGTAGCACATCCCCAATCATGTAAAATGAAGAAAGAGAATAAATAAGGATACAATATAATATCAAGAAAAGAGAATCTTTAGGGCACCTCAGTGGCTCAGTTAGTTAAGCGTCCGACTCTTGGTTTTGGCTCAGGTCATAAGCTCTGGGTTGTGAGATTAAGCCCTGCCTTGGGCTCCATGCTCAGCTCAGAGTCTGATTGAGATTCTTTCCTCTCCCTTTCTCTCCCTCTTTTGTTCCTCCCTGGGCTTACAATCTCTTTCTCTAATAAATGAGTAAAATCTTAAAAAAAAAAAAAAAAGAAGAAGAAGAAGAGAATCTTCATAGTCTGTTGTAATGTGCTTTCTATGTGTTATATGAAGAATTTTCTCTTTTTCAAAATGTAAAAATATATTTACAATTAAAAGCCAATTAACATATTTAAAATCACAGCCAACTCTAGGCAGTTAGCATTAGGTTTTGGTCCATCTTTATAGGAAACAGTTATTGTGTGGCAGGAACTTCAGTGTTTTCTATAATTACTATTTAACCTTCCCTTCAGTCTTACAAGTGTAAGGCATTTACATTATTCCAGCTTTCATAAGAGATAAACGCACAGTTCTATACTCTGTGCCAGCAATAATCATAAAAATATGTTAAACGTGACCTGATGCCAAAACTAAGTTTCATGAAAAGTGATCTGTCCATGATGCAGTTGGCAGGCAGGGTGCACAGCTGACTGATATTTAAACTTTTAGGAAATTAATGCCCAGAGGAAGCATATAAGGCAGATGTGGAAATTCACAGAGGAGTTCATCATAGGACATTGTGTTATGGAAACGGGAGAAAATTTTTTCCACTTCCCTAATTCACAGGAATTTTGCAGGAATGAATATCACCAAAACATCAAACCACCTAGATAAGAACAGTTGAATCTCTCAAAAAAGACAAAATGTAAGTTAAAGATTCATCCAAATTCCCAATTTCTTTGTATAATCTATGTAGCTGACTAGATATGCAAGAGGGACAAATTAATGTCCCTTGGGAAGTTTTCCCACTTCATGACTCAGGGTTTTTAAATTTTATAAATTAAGGCTTAATTTTCATTTTAAAAATAAATTCCAATACAGAAGGAATAAATAGCTGATTCATTCTGGCTCTGTGTACTACTTTTCATTAGATTTTATATTTTTTGAGCCACCAGGAGTTCAACAGTGATGTCAGATAACATATGACACCCAGGTCATGCACCACACCAGTGGCCAGCAGTTCAGCTCCTCACCCCCACGGTGCTGAGCACAAAACAGAATTCTGGACCTCCTCAAATCTTCCCACTACCTCATTCTGAGATTTTCTCTAAGAGACAATAGGGTAGAACAAAAAAATGCCTGAGGCTCAGAAATGTGCACACTCATTTCAGACTAGCTCATATACTTTGGTCTCTATCGGGTCTCTAGACTATGTCTAAGAACAGAGGAGAATCGACAGAACTCCCACAGTAAACAATTTTCTTCTCTTCTTGTATTCAAAATAAATCCAATAGCAATATCTAAAGTTTCTACCTTAGCCAGCTGCTTTAGCTGCACTTAGAGCTCTTTGACAAATATACCACAGAGCTCCAGATTGAAAATGCCTTCCCCTTCCAATCTTATGAGCAATGGTTTTCCACAGAATTTACATGGTATTTCAATATTGGAAATGGAATTAAAGTAGCAAGGACACATTCATTCAATATTCATTTACTGAGTATATACCATGAGCCAGGCACTTTGCTTATATTAAGTATTTTATAGATTTACATCAATAACTTGAATTACTTCAACCACATAATATATGTTAAATTGTATGCATGTAGTTGAGATACAATAAAGAAGAGTCATCACACTTAAAACATTGCCATTCAGAAAATGACCATCTAACTGTAAATGGAATAGCTCTTAACATCATGCACTCGAAGGAAGAAAGCCAGAAAATGCCTGTTCTTTGCTGCTAGTGTTCATCCAGTCATACTTTCTCTCAACAAAGGATTAGTTACATTTGACATTCTAAATAAGTTTAAAACTTTGTAAGACAATAGATCATCTCTAAATGTTATGACTTTAAATTTATCATTCCAAGATTTACCCAAGACCCTTTTCTTACAACACACTTCTAGATGGTAAATTAACAGAACCCATGTCTCCTATCCATGAAGGAGTTAAAACAATATATTTTATTATAACCAGACTGACTTAAAAGAAGGTCTTCCACAGGTAAACCAAATAAAGATAAACTTGAAAAGATAGTGGTAAATAAATATATAGGCTAATAAGAAGTGAGCAAGTCTAAGATCTTGATCTAGCATACATCTTCCCTCAGTACAAAAGATTTCATTTGCCTTTTAAATAGATAAATACAAAAACAGCATTTTCCCTTGGCAAGAAAGTAACTGTTTTGTATTATTTACCTAGACTGCATCTGTGTTTCTAAAAGAACAGTAAATACATTTCTGGAGCAAGACATGTTTCTGTGATAATGTGAGTAATGCTTCTTAAACACTTTGGAGATTATTAGAATGCTTTCCAGAGCTGCTATTGAACTCAGTCAGTTTAGCAAGAACACAAGATAAAGAGGAAAAGATACTCTCAGCATTTTTCACTAAACTATTAGTAGAGAGCTGCAATCGAAAGGCCTCCAGTAGGGTAACTGTCAGAAGGTGAGGGTCAGGATTCTGCCCAGGCATTCAGAAAGAAATCTGATTCCAAGCCAGTTTGAAAGCTACATAGGCCCAGATGCCTTCCTCAGAAGGGTTTTCTGAATGATCAGCCCAAGTTGGGTGATAACCCCTACCTCCATCCCAAATACTGGAATAACTTTAAGCCTGCCATGAGAAGTTAGATTCACAATATGGCTATTGAAGAATCTTCTAATAGGTGTTCAGAACTTAATTAAGTAACTACATCACAACAATGAGAACACAATGAAAACACAACAAAGAGGGGAAAAAAAGACCTGATAAGATTAAGTCTTATATGTTCCCTCCCAAGCCAGGCCACACCTGGAGAATTAAGACTTAATGGAATAGCCTTCTCATGTCTCTCACATACCCTAAAACTGGGTGGTGGTGATAGCATATGCATACTCATCCTTTTAAATAATGAAGGATTAATTCAATATCTACTGAATTTCTATGGTGTAAACTCATGGAGCTTATATGCTAACATGGAGAGGTGGGGAGACATACAAGTGATAGACTAATAAATACCTAACTATATAATAATATATCATATATATATAATATATTTGTGTATATATATATATATACATATATATATATAATAACAACTGGTTGATTTCATGTAAGTTTTATAAGTGTTAAAAAGAGAGTGAAAGAGTGACACTAATTTGAATGCAGGTGGTCAGAGATCTTGCTGAGAATGAGCCACTTAAGAGGGAAATTATATGAAGAATGGGAAACAGACTTTGCAAGTTCTAGTCATTCAGTTCCTCAAAGAAATTTTTGAAAGTCATCACTTTTTTTGACATTATACACTTGGGAATTTCATTAACTTTTTTTTTCAGTTCTTCTAACATTAGATGGAAAAGAGTACTCCTCCCAGATCGTCTACTTACAAGATTTTTCTAAGAACCCATATGTATTTGACAAAGTTTGCCTGTCTTGCTTCAGTGTATTTAAATACTTCTTCTAATTCCAGACTTCAGGATATATTACAAAGCTGTAGTGATCAAGACAGTATGGTACTGGCACAAAAAGAGACATATAGATCAATGGAATCAGATAAAAAGCCCAGGAGTAAACCCACAACTATATGGTCAATTAATCTTTGACAAATCAAGAAAGAATATCCAACGGAAAAAGTATCTTCAATAAATGTGTTGGAAAAACTCCAAAAGAATGAAACTGTGTCACTTTGTTATACCATACACAAAAATAAATTCAAAGTGGATTAAAGACCTAAATGTGAGACATGAAAACGTAAAAATTCTAGAGGAGAACACAGGCAGTAACCTGTTTAACATTGGCCATAGTAATTTCTTATTAGATAAATCTCCTGTGGCAAGGAAAACAAAAGAAAAATGAAACTATTGGGATTTCATCAAAATAAAAAGCTCCTGCACAACAAGGAAAATGATCAACAAAATTGAAAGACAACCCACAGAATGGGAAAACATATTTGCAAGTGACATTTTTGATAAAGGGTTAGTGTTCAAGATATATAAAGAACTTATACAACTCAACATCCTAAAACCAAATAATTCAGTTAAAAATGGGCAGAAGACTTGAAAGGTATTTCTCCAAAGAAGACATACAGATGGGCAATAGGCATATGAAGAGAAGCTCAACATTACTTATCATCAGGGAAATATAAATCAAAACTGCAATGAGATACCACCTCACCCCAGCCAGAAATGCTAAAATTAACAACACAGGAAACAAAAAGTATTGGTAAGGATACAGAGAAAGAGCAACACTCTTAACACCAATGGTGTGAATGCAAACTGGGTGCGACCACTCTGGAAAATAGTATGGAAGTTCCTTAAAAATTAAAAATAGAACTACCATATGATCAGCAATTTTATTAGGTATTTACCCAAAGAATACAAAAGTACTAATTCAAAGAAATAAATGCACCCTGATGTTTATAGCAGCATTATCAACAATAGTCAAATTACGGAAAGAACCCAAATATCCACCTACTGATGAATGGGTGAAGAGGATATACACACACATACAGACACACACACACACAATGGAAGAAGATGGTGGAAGGTGGTGGTAAATACACATACACACACATACACGTCCCCAAACACACAATGGAATATTACTTAGCTATAAAAAAAGAATGAAACCTTGCCATTTGAAATGACATGGAGGAACTAAAGAGTGTTATGCTAAACAAAATAAGAGTCAGTCAGAGGAAGCAAATACCATATGATTTCACTCATATGTGGAATTTTTTAAAAGATTTTATTTATTTATTTGACAGAGACAGATCACAAGTAGACAGAGAGGCAGGCAGAGAGAGAGAGAGAGAGAGAGAGAGGGAAGCAGGCTCCCTGCTGAGCAGAGAGCTCAGTGCAGGATTCGATCCCAGGACCCTGAGATCATGACCTGAGCCGAAGTCAGTGGCTTAACCCACTGAGTCACCCAGGTGCCCTCATATGTGGAATTTAAGAAACAAAACAAATGAACATGCTAGGGGTGGGGGGGAGAGAGAAAAGCCAAGAAACAGACTCTTAACTGTAGAAAACAAACTGACGGTTACCAGAGGGGAGGTGCTTGAGGGAATGGGAGAAATAGGTATTGTGGATAAAGGAGGACACTTGTGATGAGCACCAGATGTTGATGTAAGTATTGAATCACTAAATTGTACACCTGGAACTAATAGTATACTATATGTTAACTAGCTGGAATTTAAATAAAAACTTGGGATGGATGGATGGATGGATAGATATTCTTCTAATGATACCTCCACAGAGTCTCTCTGACCCTTTTACCTGGTACTTACTGATATATTTCCAGAATTGACTATAATAAATGTAAGTTTTGCTCTTTCCCCCCAGACTTTTTCCCAGAGCTTTGACTCCCACTCCTGTGACATTAGAATGTTATCTCTTTCCAGTTCAATTTACCCTCAAATTCAACATTTCTAAAACTTTTTATTCCATTCCCTCACCTTTCTTCCAACCAGATATTGCTGCTTTATTTCATCCTTTCTCTTAAGAGCATCACGATCATTTCATTGCTGTTTAGAATTTCAGTGTCGGTTTTGGTTTTGTTTTGTTTTGTTTTGTTTTTAAGAAAGAATGGTGTTTGTGTCATTTAATTTTGTTTTTGAAGTTTTTGAAGCTCAATTAGAAATACATTTAATATTTACTTACATAGACTTATACTTAGAGAAATGCTTTTAAATAACATTCCAGAATTTTCTGATCTCATTTATCAGTTGACTAATTGTAATTGGATCAGTAAAATTATATTTAGCAGGTTCACTTCAAAAGTGGTTGAACAGATTCAACCTCCTATGGCAAAAACAGCTTACACTTCTAAGAAAAACACAATTCTCTAGAGTAAACATCCTAACAAATAGAGTTGTTTGGATTTTTTTTAACAATCAATATGAAGTTTATAAAACGTCAGGTCTTGGATCTAGGACAACAAACTTTTAACTATTACAGAAAAACCTTATGCTCTTTTTAGTAAACAGGTTGACAGAAATTCAACATTGTATGGCAAGATACAGAAATATATTTAGCTTAAATTTGGGGGTACCATATTTAGCTTCTAATTCCATAAGGGTATATATAGCTATTATCTACTCAGTTTCTGTCAAAAAAATGTATTTTTTGTATATTTTTCATTCTTGTTCAAATGGCTAAGTACTATATTGACCATGGGTCTTTCTCCTCATAGATTCACTAACTAATGAAAAAGCTGTGTTCAAGTTATTTAAACTCAAGATGCAAACATAGATGGATAAAAATAACATTATTCCTTTAATAGACAAAGGTGTTCCCCACCTACCCATTCATATCTATACAGCTCTAATCAATACTTTGATTAGAGGGGAGGGGGTCCCCTGTAGTCAATGAAGGATTTAAGATGCCGTTTCTTTCAACTTGTTTTTTTTAACCAACTAGGAAATTCTCTGTTCTCTCTCTCTCTCTCTCTCTCTCTCTATATATATATATATATATATATATATATATATAGATCTTTTTGTCTCCAAAAAGAAATAAATTTCAGAGAACCTGCATGTTAAATCTTACTCTTAGAAGAATAAGATGCCCATTAGCATATCAAGTAGTCTGAAGGATGTCCTTCTGAATCTGTTTAACATCATTCTAAGTTCTTGGACAGTAGCACTCTTTTTTTCAAATAGCACCTTTAATATCTCAAAGAACAATAATCCTATAAAAAACCCTTTCACTGAAGGCTAGATCACTTTATTTTTTTATCCGTCCTTTCCAGAACCTTTCTTTCAATACCTTCTGACCATGACCAAGCACTTTCCTTTACCCCAGAAATAACACCCCTTATCTAGTTCCCTTATTTCAAGATGTTTGGAAGCACTCTATAATAGCTAAAATTTCAGCAAAGCTAAGAAAAGGGGGAAAATCAAGTATCCTGATATGAGAGGTATCATATTCCCAAAGAACCAAAGACATCACGGCATTCTTCATGTAACACATCTCCCAGGGTATATTTCTGTCATCTTGAGGGCAAGATTATATTCATCTTACAAACCAAAGTATTTAATAGTTTCAGACTCTAAAATATTTATTCAATGAGATAAGAGTATAATGTTAATTGCTAATTTGTTCCTAACTAGATGTTATACAAACTAGGTTACAAATATCTCTCTTGCCTTTTAAGAGTTTATAATCTTTTGGGGCACTTGGATGGTGCAGTTGGTTAAGTATCTGACTCTTGGTTTTGGTTCAGATCTTGATCTTAGGGTCATGAAATCAAGCCCCGAATCCGGCTCCTTGCTCAGTGCAGAGTCTATTTAGGACTCTCTCTCCTCTGCCCCTCCCCACCTCTCTAATATAAATAAATAAATCTTTAAAAAATAAAAATAAAATAAAAGCTTATAATCTGTGATAAAGAGAAAAAACATGGACTTTACAGAAAAATATAAGCATCTAATGATCAACTGACTTCATAAGCTTTTTAACCCACAAATACTTTGCACAGAAGAGTGTAGGCATAATAAAGCATAAATAGGCTATCATTGAACCTATGGAGCTGAAAAAAAAATCTAGAAAAGAGAAACTCAGTTCTTAAAAGATAGCAGAGGCATAAAATGTACCATAAGAGAAGCAGAAAATATAATGAAGACCATGGCAGACAGATTCTAAGGAGGTGCCCATGACTCTTAAGATGTTCATGCCTTTGTGTAATTCCTTCCCCTTGAGACTGGACCAGACCTGTGACTTGATTCCAACTAGTAGAAAGTGGCAAATGTGATTCAATATGTACGATAACATGTACATGATTATGTAAGGCATAGAGCCCATCTTACTGGAGATCCTCTCTCTCCATTGCTCACTTGGAAAAATCTACAAAACCTGCAGTGGCAGAGAAATGAATTCTGCCAACAACCTGAATGAGCTTAGAAATAGATGGTCTAGTTAAGCTTCTACATGAAAACCCAATCCAGATGGCTGACACCTTGATTATGCCTTACGAGACCCTAAACAGAAGACCAGCTAAGCTATGCCAGAGCTCTTTCCCCACAGAAACTGTAAGATAACATTTGCATGTTATTTAAACTACCACTAAGTTTGCTGAATTTTCTTATGCAAAAGATAACCTATACACAGAGGTTCAAATGAAAGAATATCTGACTGTGAGCGATCAGAAAATTTTCATTGAGGAAGAAGCATTTTATAGATGTTAAGAAATGGTTATGATTTGAAACCTTAGAGATTAAGGCAACCATCTCTTAATTTCGTAGAGCTATTATGTCTAACTTGAAAATTAAAAATTACTAAAATAAAAGCATGGTATGTCAATAAGAAACAGTTCATATTCAATAGTGAGAAACTTGAAGCTTTCACACTAAGATCAGATACAAAGCAAGGACGTCCCCTCCCACCACTCCTTTACAGTACTGGTCTGCAAATACTTGCTACTGTAATACAATAAGAAAGAGAAACAAAAGGCACACAGATTAAGAAGGAAGACCTGTCTTTGTTCATAGATGCTATGGTCATCTATGTAGAAAAACTAAAATAATCAACAACCAAAAAAATTCTTGGAACTAATAAGCAATTATAGTAAGATTGTTTGATATATATATATACACAAATAATCAATATACAAAAGTCAATTTCTTTACTATATACCAACAAAGGACAAGTGGAATTTGAACTTAAAAACACAATACTATTTACATTAGCACCAAAAAATTGAAATAGTTATAAATCCAGCAAAATAAATATAAGATCTATAGAAGAAAAGCAAAATTATGAAGAATGAAATCAAAGAAGAACTAAATAAATGGAGAAATATTCCAAGTTTGTGGATAGGAAGAGTCAATATCATCAAGAAGTCAGTTCTTCCCAAGTTGGTCTACAGATTTATTGCAATCCAAATAAAAATTCCTACAAGTTATTTTGTGGATATCAACAAAATGGGTCTTATGATTATATGAAGAGGCAAAAGACCCAGGATAGCCAATAGAATATTAAAGGAAAAGAACAAAGTTAAAGGATTGATGCTATCCAACATGAAGATTTATTATAAAGCTACAGTAATGAGACTTAATATAAAGTTATAGTAATCAAGACAGTGTGGTACTGGTAAAGTCATAAAAAGACATGAAGGAAACTTAAATACATATTATTAAGTGAAAGAAGCCAATATGAGAAAGCTACATACTATATGATTTCAACTATATAACTTTCTAGAAAAGATAAAACTACAGAGACAAGGGGCACCTGGGTGGCTCAGTGGGTTAAGCCTCTGCCTTCGGTTCAGGTCATGGCCTCAGTGTCCTGGGATCAAGCCCTGCGTCAGGCTCTCTGCTCAGCAGGGAGCCTGCTTCCCCCTCTCTCTCTCTGCCTGCCTCTCTACCTGCTTGTGATTTCTTTTCCTCTGTCAAATAAATAAACAAAATATTTATTAAAAAAAAAAAAAACTACAAAGACAATAAAAAAGATAGGTGGTTGACCAAGGCTCGGGGAGGTGGGTGAATAAGTAAACCATAGATGATTTTCAGGCCAGTAAAAATACTCATTTATTGTATTATAATGATAGTTATATGTCATCATACATTTCTCCAAAACCATAGAGTGTACAACACTAAGAGTGAACCCTAAGGTATACTACACATTCAGAGTAAATTTGACATGTTAATGTAAATTCAACCTTGGTAAAAATGTACCATTCTCAAGAGTGATGTTGGTAATGATGGGAGCTATAGGTGTAGGGGGGTGGTGAGTAAGGGGTATATAGGAAATCATTGTACCTACCTCTCAATTGTACTGTAAACCTAAAAGAATTCCAAAAACAACTTAAAAAAAAAAAACAAACAAACAAGAAATAGCTATAGCCCAGGCTACTTAGAGTATAGGCCAGGTAGAACTAACCAATATTCTTTGTAAGATGACTCAAATTATTACACTGAGGAGTTCATAATTTATATGGGGACCAAATAGATGTTACTGAAGATTTCTAGATTGACAGTAATGTGACTGAAGATGTGTTCAGATAAGATGATTCTGGTAATACAAAGCCCAAGCACTGTATTAGAGAAAGGTAAAAGCCCACAGGAATTGAGGTAAGAAGAGGCTAATTTATAGGAGTGGGAGAGGGAAATTTTCATAGGAGAAGTTTCCAGAAGCATGTACAAATGAAAGTGAAAAAGCCTAGCAACTGCTCAGCATGGAAGGGCAGAGTTGACTCAAAGGTTTCAAACCTAAGCTTCCATCCTCTCATGAGCAGATCAAAAGAGATCTTTTGAATGGTCAAAGGAAAGGAGCAAAGGAATTATAAAATGCTGCTGCCAAGCATTTTTATTGATGTGTCTTGATAGAACAGTCTTATCCAAATTTCCAAGTACCTCACTGAAAATGCTGTAAAACAAAGTAAAATATTTCTATGCAGCATTATTGGAAATAAGAATGAGTTAAATCCTATCAGCAGTGTCCATGCAATATCCTCTAGTCTTTCATATGCAAAACTTTGGATGGAATATGAGCTGCACTTAATAATTTTATCATTATACAACATTTCTCAAATGTATATGTATATGTAATATGGCTTTTTAATATAATGAGATACCAGACACCTATCTTCAGTGATAGATGAAAAAAAAATGAAGGCTTAATATCCTCAACCAAGCTAATTAGAGGTCATCAGATTACAGGTAATTCCGAGAAACTACAAAATCCAACATCTCTATTTCCACCATCACATACATTGAAACCACTGTGACAATGCTGTCATTCTCCTTTGTGAGACCAAGGCAGGATGACAGGCTCTAAATAATGCATAAGCTACCAACATTCCTGCTCATACCCTTTTCAAAAAGTGGTGAAGTGTCTCTTTTATCCCCAAAGAATTGAAATCATATGGTGAATCCTGATAATTGCTTTCAGGAGGAGCTCTTGGCCAAGGCTGCAGGTTCTTCAGTGCACCCATGTTGGGAACACAGACTGTCACAGCATACAGATGAGGATGGCACCGAAAGGCCTCCTGGATGCAGAGTTTCCCAACGCTGGAAGATCCAAGCAAACTTAGAACCCCACCTCTACCTCTTCCTCACCAATGAGCATTTCCCTCACCCATTCCATTTCTTTCCTATGAAGTCAGATTAATATTTTACACAAGTCAATAAGGCTCTCAGAAAAATGTGTGACTCTTTCCTTTACCTCTGAATACAGATCCCAGATTACGCAGACTGAAAACAGAATAGAAAATATAACCATTGTGCAAGTTAATACTAGCTCTCAGTTACTGGGCCACATAAGTGCATACTGACAGTTCAGTGTTTCCCTGAGAGTAGGAGCAAAGAGGTTCTAGGGGAGAGATGGAGTGGTGAGAAGAAAGCGCACTGCCCAAGAATAACGTGCACTCTCCTTTGTTATCTTCTTCTCTGGATACTCCCTAGGCTTTTGGCTTTCAGTATGAATTTTTTCAAGATCACTCTAACCCAAACGTCTTACTCTGGTCCCTGAATGCATAGCACACTAAGAGCATGACTCTCCTCTATGACATTTCTTACCGTGTTGCTTTGTTTAATCATTCGTGGTATGTATATGACTTACACTCACTATCAGGCAAAGGCCATAAGGCAGAGAATGTGTAATATCTCTGGTTACCACCTACATTCCATCCAGTACACAATACTGGGAACATAACAGGTTTCAATAAATATTAGTGAAATGAATAAGGACCAATCTGAGAAAAGCCAGTTTCTTTGGAGGAGTGGGATCAGTGACATGTACAGGGTTTACCAGACAGTAACCACACTATTGTAATCTTACATGAGGAGAAGTAATATAATTCCTTGAAGGGAAAGAAGAGCAAGATAAGAATAAGGGACTAAAAATTCACACTGTCTATGATGCATTCACTGTTAGGGCCAAATGTTTCAATTTAGCTTAAAACATGGAAAGCTCTTAATACTATTCAGTAGAGATTTACATGTTAGAGATTACAAAAATAAATAAATAAAGATAAATCAATTCATCAACATATTTTTTTCTTGCTATTTGCATAACTATCTTTTAGAAATGCATTTTCTAGTCATTTATCTTTCTAGTCACCTCACACAGCTTAGTTCCTTGTCTCATATTTGTGGGTACTGACATATTGGTTAGCTGATCACACACATACTGAGCTGAAATGATCCCCAAGCCTACTCCAGGTATGAATAAACAAGCACAAAAGGGCCAAATATTTTGCCCATGGCCTCATAACATAACAAAAGTCATTAATTGAGCCTTGCTTTTCTATGGCATGAGTACATTTAATTTAGTCTTTAGTCAAAATACACTATACAGTAGGTGTGGTGAGATATAAAGTATATTACAGACCTGCTTTTGAGATCATAGACCCATACAACTTTGAGAAAGTTACTTTAGCTCTCAATGACACAGTTTTGACATCAAAAAAGAAGGCATTCCTAACAGGTAGGCATACTGTGATTGGAACTGTGTCTACAACAGTAGTTCCCAAAAGTCAAAGTCCATTAGAATCATCTGCAGAACCTGTTAAAAGACGAGGTGACCGGCTCCATCCCTTGGCATTTTCATTTTATAGTTCAGGAGTGGAGGCCAAGAATCTGCATTTCTAACAAGTTCTCAAGTGATACTGATGCTGAGAGTCTAGCGATCATGCTTTGAGAACCTCTGATCTTAAACAACTAACGCAGACTGGACATTCAGTAATTAGTAGCTATTATTATTTCTGAAGCATAGGAAGCATTTTAATGAAATGTTAGATTGTAGGGCAGGTATTGAACATAAACAGAAAACATAATCAAGAGCCAAGTCCTATCAACTCAGAACACAGATAGAAGGTCATTTCATCCAAAGCTAATCTGAGAGATTTGAGAAGGAAGTGATGCTCCTTAAGTTTTGGGGGGGGGGACGCTTCATTTTATAAATGTCTTTTATACATTTTTTAATGGCTAATACAATACACTATATGGAAATGATTTACTTGTCTCTCTTCTTCCTCTTCATGTGTGACCTCTTCCCCTGAATGTGGTGAAACGTTCATGGCCAAGAAGCTGGATGATTAACATTAATGGGAGGTGTCTGTGTTAATCCCTTGTGCTTACTGGGAGAATGGATTTTTATCTGCTAAACTATTCCAGATTTAGCCTTTACACACATAATATAATGTAGTGTCAGAAAAATTCAGTAAATGTGTTTTATGTAAAAATAAACACATGGAAGTTAGAATGTTGGCTCGTATATATGAGACATGGAATACTACTGAATATCTAATACTCATAATTTAAAACAATGAAAGCACATATGTGAGGGAAGTTTGAGAAAAAGAACTGCATACAACACAAAAATCTCTTTTGAAACTATATAGTTTTAAAAAAAGGCTATTATTAAAACAGATGTAAGCTTGAGACTTGGGGCCATACTGTGTTCCCTACTTTTATTAAATCTCCCAGTTATCAAAAGTTAAAAGTAAAGATAGTACAAATATTCCTATTCATCTTTTCTTCATATCTAAGATGAACTGATTCTGTCAACTCCTCTCAAATCCCTTCAATTTCATTTTCACTTCTCCCTTTCAGAGCTTCAAAACCTCTCACCTAGAATATTTCAATAACCAATTAATTCCTCATTGCTCCATTCAAGGACATCTTATACTTAATGCTGCATAATTTTTTGTCTTATCATTCAACCCTCTAGTCATCAGGCAATAATTTGCATTGCATAATGAATAAAAGTCCAAATTTGGCCTGGTAATCAAGACCTCCATGATTTGGCCCTAACCCTACTGCCCACTGTTTCACTATTTTTTTTTTTTTTTTATATTCACCTCACTCCAGGCATATTGAACAACCAGGCTGCTAGCAAATCTTGAGCTTTCATTCTCCTAAATTGTTGCCTACAGTACCTCTGTCTCTTTAAATAACTAATAAAAAATTTAATGTTTATTATTATTACAAAACAATTTCACAAGAATAGTCTCAATTGATCCCCAAAAGATTAAATAGAGTTGTAAACTAGGCATTTTCCTTTTCATTTAACAGAAGAGTAGAGACTTACAGAGATTACATATTGATAGAAATAGCCCAGCAGAGATACAACTGCAATAACTTTAAAACAAAATCAAACCAAACACACATATACATACATATGTGCACACCAATGGACATGTACGTGCACACACACAACTGGGAATCGTTCCAGCCTTAGACAATCTCATCTTACAGATCATAATAAGGAAAGAAGTTGCAAGATCTATACATCAAAAGAATTCATCTGAGAATGTGCCGTGATAGAATGTGAATCAATTCAGTGATAATTACATTTAGGGCAGGCTGATGTTGAATGAATTCCAATAGCCTGAATATGGATCCTCTATGGAACTACCAAGTCATCTTATTGAAAAGTTAATGACTAATAGGTTCTTTATTAATTTCAAGCCTACGGAGTTTTGCACCCCCAGCAAATAGAATCCTGCCCCACTTTCCTTTCTTAAGTTTCTATTCTTTGGCTTTTATAGCCCCTTACCCCTCAAAAAGGAAACCAAAAGTTTGTGGTGATACTAGCTGCCTTCTTAGTGTTTAATATTGTTGTCAATAAAAAAATAAACTTATTTTATCACAAGAAAAAAAGTAGATGGTAGGATTTGACCTGTAGAATCTAAAAGATGTAAATTTTGGACTGTAAGACTAACTATATCAAAATGATCTGGTACTTTGTTAATAATGCAGATATAAATTATAATCTTCAGCTATGGGGCCCCAAAATATAGTTTTCAAGCACTCCAAATGATTCTCATGCCTTCTAATGTATAAGAAACAACAGAGATCTTCTACTCATATCAACAATATATAGCTTATATGAAACCAGACTTTCTGACTTGGACAATCCTAAAAGATTAATAAAATGCAGAAAACTGGACAACTTTTCAAAGGCATCTGAGAGCAACCAAGGAAGCCTGGACTTGAGGGATTAAACTCTTGAGTGAAAAGAGAAGCACACTGAGGTAAACCTCACATTAACAACCACTTTATTCTTTGACACATTTTCTAATTCCCAGCATGATTCATAGAAATCAAACAAAAAGCTGCAGCCCCAATCATATAGCAGCCATGCTGAGCTTGGAGGAAAAATTTGAATTCAAAATTCTAAAGGCAATCAGAATGTAAAGAGCCAAAATCCAGGAGAAAAGAGAATCTAGGGAAGTAAACCATTGTTCAGCTTGGCTTTTGCCCTTTTAGTTACTGGCTGAATGGAGTAGGAGGTAAAAAAAAAAAATTAAAAAATTAAAAATAAAATTAAATAAATCACCCTGAGCTGCTAAGATCTTTAAAAACTAAACAGAATCTTTCCTGTTTTTGTTTTTGTTACATTTTCACAGACCTTAGAAGCCAAAATATAAGTTCAGGGTCTTCCAAAGGTCAGGGGTTATAAACTCACCAGGCGTTTAAGTTAAACTTCAGAAGGATAACAGATAGTAGTAATAAGAACAAACCAGAAAGAGACCTGTCTGAAAATCAGCCTCAGTTTACCTCATCATTGATCAGATCTAAATGATTAACCTCTAACTGCCTTCTGGAAAAAAAATAATTCTCTCAGAAGGAAGGTGATATTATTAAAAACTTTTTAAATTCTTATACATAATGTAAAGCATGCAATCCAAATTTACCACGCATAACTGGAAGTAGGATCAAATGACAAAAAGAAAAAAGGAAAAAAAAATAGTAATGAACCCAGAGTAATGTAAGTACTGGAATGATCATAAGGGGATATTAAAATAACTAATGTGTATGTTCAAGAAAATAGTTTAAAATATAGAAAATTTCATAGAGAACTGAATCTACAAAGTAAATGGTAGGTTTTGAAATAATTTAGAATTGAAGCAATTAAGAGATGAGTTTACTATCAGAGAGTATTAGTGAACTAGAAGAAAGTTTAGTATAGGGGCACCTGTGTGGCTCAGAATAACAACTTAAAAAACTGACCACAATTTTTCCAAATTGGTTGTGCCATTTTATATTCTCACTGGCAGTAAGATTATATTCTTTAGCATGTACTTCTCCTGTCCTACTGAGATAGGCAGACAGCACTAAAAATATTCACCATCGAAAGATCTTCTTCCTCCACAAAGGTCCCCACTCCACGACCAGACCACTTTAGCCAATACAGTTTATCTGTGTGAGTCCCTATTCAGCTGTGCTTCCTCTGGAGAGGAACCATTTCATGACCCAAGTCTCCCCTCCACAGGTCCTATACCTTCTACCTAACTGTGCAAACAGGTGAATGCCTCTCACCTTGGAAAAGTGTAATTTACTGGCCCCTAACTCTAACCACTAGTAGGCTCTCTCTACTCTCTTTATTGTTTTTAGTAGCCCTGTCTCTTGTAATGTGGGTCAGGGTTCCAGATGCTTTCTGGTTTTATCAAAAAGATATTTTTTGCTCATTTTTCTTCTGTTCTTTGAGTAGTTTCCAAGTGGAGAAAGGGAAATATCAAATTTATTCTGCCATACTCAAATGTCTACTTTGCCTTTTAGTATCAAATAATGAAAGATTAAGTTTTGGTGATTTTAAGAACACCTGAAGTCCATTTTTTTTTTTTTTAAATGAGAGTCCTGTCCTGGTATTTTAGCATATTCTGGGAATTTCAGGGAAGTACCTCACATTCCACAGATCTACCCTTATTAATATATGTCACCTCTGACAACTCTTACTTCAGACTGTTTCTTACATTCTTGCAATTGACTTTTTGCTAACTCATAACTAACCTCCCCAGATTTCTCCTACTTTCCATAGGTACCTTTTTTAATTCCCAAAGTCCTGCTGAGTGCAAGTTACGATTTTAGCAAGATATTATGGAAGGCCTGAGGATAACAGCAACAGAGAAATAACAACTGCCAGTTGAAATGGATGGTCTTAGCATTCCCAAGGCCAACCCCACCCTGAGTCCCTAGCTACTTCCTATGAAGCATTCACAGGCTCAGATCAATTCCCACCAATGAATTCCCACCAATGAATTCCCACCAAAAGAGTTCCAGCCCTACTTCCATCAGCCCCACAAGAATAGAGAATAGAAATGATTTATAGAGGAACCATCCACTGCACTGCAGGGAAACTCCATCGCCCTCTTTATGGATGCTATATAAGCCTACATCACCAGGACAAGAATATCACAATAATCCAAGGTTATGCATTGTCAGATAATATGCCATGAGGAGCACACATGGAGGCAGGCCTGGTAGTGCTTAACTAAGCCCAGCTCAAGTTCAAAGCAAAATCTATCTTCCAAACTAACATAGCCTTCCTGTTCTGGGCTCATCTCCCAAACTTCCATAAACAAAGTCCTACTTAGATCAGAACACACACATGCACACACATGCGGATCATCTTCAATGGCAGAGTTCTTCTAATGTGAACATGTTCTTTTTTCTTTATTTTTTCATTGTTCCAGGATTCATTGTTTATGCACCAAACCCAGTGCTCCATGCAATACCTGCCCTCCTTAGTACCCACCACCAGGCACACCCCTCCTCCAAACCCCCTCCCCTCCAAAACTCTCAGTTTGTTTCTCAGAGTCCACAGTCTTTCGTGATTCCTACCCGCCTCCAATGTACCCCAATTCACTTTTCCTTTCCTTTTCCTAATGTCCTCCATGTTATTCCTTCCTTATGCTCCACAAGTAAGTGAAACCATATGATAATTGACTTTCTCAGCTATATTCTTAAAGTTTGTCTAAAATGCCTCCATTTGAATCACTCTGCTAAATCAGAGGTTTCTAAACCAAAATCAGGTCATATGTAACTAAAGATGGTTATCAAAATGTTTTCTCCCAGAACAAAGGAAAGATATGCCCTCATTCCTGTACTCCCCCAAAAGGCAGGAATTATTTGCAACTTCTAAAATGACTGTTTTTCAACTAAATATACTTTCATAAAATATTTATAACAGTTTAAGGAGTAAGCACCTTAGATATTCATATCCTTCTCTAACCAAGGGGGGGTCTGTCCTTGATTTACATGGCAAAATATTTAATAAAACATAATACTGAAACTGAACACAGCTCTCCAGTAGACTCTGGTCCACAGCAAACCCGGTGGGGTCACAACTTATCTTGCCATGGGCACTCTACTTGGTTACTGCAGCCTTCTTGGTAACCACCTTACATCACTGGCTCACTGAACACATTTTGGTCTGGGGGCACCTGAGTGGTGCAGTTGCTTCAGCGTCTGACTCCTGGTTTCAGCTCAAGTTGTAATCTCAGTCATGATATCAAGTCCCACATTGGGCTGGGTGCTCTGCACAGAGTCTGCTTGAGTTTCTCTCTCTCTCTGCCCCCCACCAAATAAATAAATTTTTAAAAATTTTTGTAGGGGCGCCTGGGTGGCTCAGTGGGTTAAAGCCTCTGCGTTCGGCTCAGGTTATGATCCCAGGATCATGGGATCGAGCCCCGCATCAGGCTCTCTGCCTAGCAGGGAGCCTGCTTCCCTTCCTCTCTCTCTGCCTGCCTCTGCCTAGTTGTGATCTCTGTCTGTTAAATAAATAAATAAAATCTTTAAAAAGAAAATATTTTTCATCTGTTACACAGAGATCTTTTTTTCCCCAGGAATAACTATCAAGTAAAGTCTCTTTCTGCACTTTAGCATTCTTTTTTAACTTTAGGATACAACTTGAAATTTAGCCCTACTCAATTTCATCTTTCTTATTTTTGCTCATTACTCATCCATCAAATAACCATTTTGAATCCTATCTTCTAATGTTAGCTGTTTAGCTTCAGTTTTTATTATTCAAGAATATGATTAAGTTGCCTTCTATTTCATTGACAATATGGATAACATTTTTTAACAAAGCATAGTCTCAAGTGGGATCCTACAGCATGCCACTATATACTTTAGTCCAGATTGATCTTGACTCATTATTTAACATCATAATCCAGGTATCAACAAACTAAACCCTATGGGTAGAATTCAACTTGCCTTCTGTTTTTATAAAGAAAGTTTTATTGGAACTCCTGTCAGTCACACATTTATGTGTTTCTATGGCTGCACTCATGCTACAATGGCAGAGTTGAGTAGCTGTAAAAGTGACCATTAGCCACAAAGCCTAAAATATTTGCTCTCTGGCATTTTCTGGCAAAAGTGTGCAGACTTTTGCTCCAAAGTGACAGACAGATTAAACATGTATAAATACGACTTAATGGTATAATCATTCTCTTTTTAGTCACACAAACATTTCTCAAATATCATCTTGCTCAAATGAAAATAACTATATATATAAAGCATTGTCTTGGTCTATAGATTCTCACAGCATCATCCACAGAGGAAATGAAATTATTTTTGTTTGGATATTCTTAGAGCACTCCCAGGCTCCTAGTGATTACTGCTTCCTTTCTTCAATTAGCAATTTTCTGTCTTACTAACCCATTCTAAAATGTGGCTAGGAATCATTCATCTGAAGTTTTTAAATTCCTTGTGTCTTTTGGAAGTTGAATCTACCCTACTTTTCTGGAATATCTCTCATTCTTGTTGGTGAAGTATAAGGATTCCACAAATAGGAAAGCCATTTCATTTAACCTTTGTAATACCAGAGCAAAATAACCATGAAGGTATTTCCTTTATTTAACACTAAGATACCTAAAATAACATCAGTGTTTTACCTTTGGAATAATTTATGTGATATTAGGAGTTTTGAATGACTTACTTACATACCATGAATTTTGAACTATTTTTGAGCAATTAACAAACTAGTACATTTTATTGCAAATATAAAAATTTCTAAATGTTATGAAAAAGACAATAAACTTCTAACATTTGTATGTTAAATATATTTTGTAATTTTTATATAAGTCATTAGCTGTTCCTAGTTCTGACACTTTTTTTTTACCTAACTCCCTTTAAACCAAGCTGCTCTTGGAGTTGCTGCCTCTAATGTAGGACTTCCATTTATAGGCTCCAGAACCTTTGAGCTGAGCTAATTCCCTCAATAGTTTTCAGGAGTGCTGGCTCAGAGCATTAAGTCTGCTCTGCAAAGTGAGGCCACAGAACCGCAATTATCGTCCATATTCCCACCCACCCATGAGGTCTGGCCTGGGCTTAGTCTACATTTCCTCCAACAGAAATATCTACTCACATCAAAAGATTTCTCCTTCCAGTTCCAAGCTTAACCTTTCCTTCTATGCTTGGAGTCAGAAACTTGACTGGAGAGAGAGCTAAGAGCCTGGGTTGTTGCCAGCTACTTTGAAATTACAAATTATATGAAAACTTAAAAAAAAAAAACCTGAAGATGACATATTCTGACCCTATTCTCCATTCTGCTACCTTATCTCAGCTTACATCTCTCACCTGGATGAAGGCAGTGATCTCTGAATCCACCTGCTTCTGCCACACTGCCCCCCAAAAGATTTTCTCCGTGCTTCAAATCCTCCCAAGACTCCCCATTGCCCACAAATATAATTACAAACTTCATAACACATTGCTCTCTGTGTTCTCTTCCACCCAACACTCCAGCAGTAACACATCGCATATCCTTGAGCACAGGATGTATCTGTGTCTCTGTACTTATTTCTTCTTTCTGGAACAATCTCCACTTTTCCTTCAGAACTGCTACTGATCCTCCACAAAAATGGTAATTTTAACTCATTAGTTAATTAGTTCCTAACCTGTTCTTCCAGGCTATATTAAGTGTTCCTATTCTGTTCTCTAATCATACTCTTATACAAGGCTCCTTAATGGGGTTTATCATGTCATGTTACAGTTATTTCCTTACCTATGTTTCTGTGCCAGAATCTGAACTCCTTGAGGAAAGGGCCATTCTTTTTTCACCTTTGTATTGTTAACTGCTATCACTGTACCTCCCTGATGGCCAGAACTGAGCAGTACTTAATGAACAAGTAAACAGATGAGCAAACTCATTCAAAATAGTCTGGTCCTTTCTTACAAACTCTGTATCCATCTTTAACTCCAATTATGTCTTCATTGTATTTATTTGATCCTTTCTGCAGTTTCATATGGTCAGATCATTGGCAATTTCTATACCTGCAATTTGCAGCTTCTTTAATTTCATAATTTGAAATCCATTTTAAATGGATCTTTTCTCCTAGTTCACCTCAAGTCAAATAAATGGTAAATGAAGCTAAAAGATGTCTCTGCTTGCTTTCACATCCATCAATGCCTCTCTTCCCACTGGGACTATTTTTGCTTCACAGCCATTCCTCCGCACACATGACTGAATCCTCCCCTAGGGTCCCTTCTTGATTAGCCACTTGCCCATCATTATATTTTGAACTGTCACTGCCGACTGTCCCCACTCTCTATCCTGTTTGCTTTTCCTCCTCGTGTTTCTTTGTCTGCCCCACAAGACCTTTCCTCAGCATCACATGGCTTATGAGAGGGAGCTGGAAATCAGAAAATGTAGAGCAAAGCTCCAGCTCCAGCAGTCACCAACTGAGAGTGCCAAACAGCACCCATCACTGCCACTGAAGCAGCAGAAGTTACTGCATTAGATACTTTCCTTGCGTTCTTAGGTGATTGTCAAAACACCCTACAAGGTATGTACAATCTATCTATTTTTAAAGATATGGAAACTGAAACTGAAATGGTCACATGGCATATAAGCTGTGAACTCCAATAAGGCGCACAGGGTAAACCAGGCAGACTAATGTTCAGATCCGGACTCTATCACATATTATTATCTTGCCCACCACCAGCCAATTCGTCATTTTAAGTAACAGCTTTGTATTTATTAAAATGTGGATAATACTACCAACTTTGCAGTAATGTGTGTGATTGATAAGTGACTGGCACATAGGAGGTACTCAAGAAATCATAACTTTTTTAAAAGATTTTGCTTATTTATTGAGAGAGACAGAGAGAGAGAGAGAGTGTGTGTGTGTGTGTGTGCACACGCACGTGCAAGCAGGATGAGGGACAGAAAGTGAGGGAGAGAGAGAATCCCTCTTGACATGAGGCTCAATCCCACAACCCTGAGATCATGACCTGAGCTGAAATTAAGTCAGCTGCTTAACTGACTGAGCCACTCAGGCACCCTGAGATATGGTAATTCTTAATGTGACACAGTGACACATTTGGCATTTGGCTTCAAATCTGGCTAAAAGTCCTTGTTCCTAGGACCATGAGGCCCTGATTTTTTTTTTTTAAGATTTTATTTATTTATTTGATAGAGAACACAAGTAGGCAGAGAGGCAGGCAGAGAGCGGTGGAAGGGGTGGGGGCTGGAAGCAGGCTCCCCGCTGAGCAGAGAGCCCGATGTGGGACTCCATCCCAGGAACCTGGCTGTGATCATGACTAAGCTGAAGGCAGAGGCTTTAACCCACTGACCCACCCAGGTGCCCTGAGGCCCTGATTCTTATGCAATTAAGTAAGGAAGATAAGATGATTCTAAGTACTACAATGACCTGCCTCCTCCTTTTAGTTTAACATCTTCCTAACATAGGCTTGCCATTTAATCTCTCAACCTCAGTTTCCTCATCTATAAAATGAGGGGGGTATCTGTCCTATCTTCTTGAAGTTTTTTAGAGTCTGATTACATAACATAAAATATCTTGAGAAATACCATATGTAAGGGAAATCCTCAATGGAGTTAATTGATTAAGACTCTCTCACCACACCACCTCAGAAATGTTTACAGTCACATAGGGCAAATAAGAAAATAAAAGCTACAAAGAAAAAAATTACAAATATCTAATTTTTGAGGCCCTAGACAGCAACAGGTAAGTGTGAGAAGACAGTCTACTGCTTAGCAAGGCATTCAGATAATATACCATGTGATTATATTTGGTTTCCAATTCATGAAGCCAGACCTAATAGAGCATCTGCTCTGAAAATCAGTGGGTCTTTATTCCTTGTCTAAACAGTAGATTTCAATTAAGTAAGGAAAAATTATCCTCTAAGAAAACAACAACAAAAAAAATAAGTCCAACAAGCTGAAACAGAGTCCAACATAAATTGTGTGCAGCTAACACTGCCTGCAGTGTGAATGTACTTGGATAGGACTCTGTGCTCCTGGGCAACTGCACACCCCAGGAATATTATGGGATAGACGAATGGCTAAACCTCTCGTTGGATATAATTGGTATTATAATTACAGAATCCACTGAGGAAGGTTTTCTCTGAGAGGGGGTGAGAGGTTGGAAGCTAAATCCCTGCATAACCTGTATTTCACACTATGCCCTGTCTGGTCCATGCTGAACCTAGATATAAATAAATGTGACCTGATACATGGGTTCCATTTCTCCATTGCTCAGAAAAGCCATAGCTACTTTATGAAGAAGGCTTGAAACATTGATTCTGACCAAACACTGGAAACAATCTCAGCACCCTACAGTGCCCTGGCTACTATGATTATCACAGTGGTCCTCTTACCAGGTTTGACTTATTTGCTTCTGTAGAAATAGGGAGATATGGTACAAAACAGTAAACAAAAACTCAGTGTAGAGTCAGATCAACATTTAAGCCCTCCACCCAACTCTGCCATGCTGTGGTGTCTCTCCCTCCCAAGGGCAACTCTTCTTCCACCTGGCTATGGATCCATTCCCTCTCATTGCTTACATCAGGGATGTTTTTTTGGTTTTGTCTTTTGGGTTTTTTTTTTTTAAGATTTTATTTATTTATTTGAACAGAAATCACAAGTAGGCAGAGAGGCAGGCACAGAGAGGGAGAGGCAGGCTCCCTGCCAAGCAGAGAGCCGGATGCGGGGCTCGATCCCAGGACCCTGGGATCATGACCTGAGCTGAAGGCAGAGGTTTCAACCCACTGAGCCACCCAGGCGCCCCTACATCAGGGATGTTTTATCTCCCACAGATCAAGTCTGCTGTCTTTGTTGTTCCTCCTTCTTCATCTATAGAAGATTCTTAGCTCTTGTTGATACCATGAGTCAGTCTCCCATTTGTGACCATTGGAGGGCCATTAATCCTTAAGAACAGCAGGTTCTCTGCTGTGTCTACTTCCTCATACATTCCCTGCAGCCTCCTCTAATATAATTTCCATTTCCAATAGACAACTGAAAATGCTCTCCTGAAATGTGAATAATGATGCCTACATATTAGCGCTCCTACTCTCTCCTTTCAGGCCTCAAACTACTGAAGTCTGGCACTGCGGCCCACATTCATCTTCTTGGAACATTTCTCCCCTGATTTGAGACACTGATTTCTATTGTCTCCACTATTCTTAACCACTTCTATTTTAGGCTTCTATTTCTCTTTGAGTGTCAACAGTCACTAGTACTCTTTTATCAGTACTCTTTTAACTATTTACCTTGACGATGATGATGAATGTAGTCACAACTTGGTTACAAAGGTTAAGATAATTGTTTAATACCTGGTGTTTACTAAGCATTCAAAATTAAGAGTAGTTATAACAAATTTTTTACTTCATTTCCTATCACACTTTACTATAAAATCTACATTTCAATACAAGGAAGATTCTATACTTTCAAACAACAACTTGATGTTTTCTGAGATACTATCTTCATCATGGAATGTCTTGCCTCCTCCCCTAAGGACTTGTTGCTGTTGTTGTAAAGAACACTTTTTTATCGGATTGTAGTTGATATGTGGTATTACATTAGTTTCAGGTGCACAACAGAGTGATTCAGTGTCTATATGTTATCGTATGCTCACCGCAAATGTAGCTACCATCTGTCACCATGCATTACTACTATAATACCATTGACTATATTTCCTATCCTGTGCTTTTTAGTCCTATGACTTATTCATTCCATAACTGAAAGCTATACTCCCACTTCCTTTCACTCATTTTGACCATTCTCTCCTACTCCTCCCTCTGTCAACCATTTCACATATAAGTAAAATCATATGGTATTTGTCTTTCTCTGACTTGATTCACTTAGTATAATACCCTCTAGGCCCATCCATATTATTGTGAATGGCAAAATTTCATTCTTTTTTTTTTTATGGCTGAGTAATACTGTATGTGTGTATATATAATAATATACATATACACACACATATATATGTACATACATATATATGTATCACATCTTTTTGTTATCCATTCGTCTATCAGTGGACATTGAGTTGCTTCTGTATCTTGACTATTGTAAATAATGCTGCCATAAACATAGGGGTGCATATATCCTTTTCAATAAGTATTTGTAAAGAACATTTAAAAAAATAAATTACTTTAAGAAAAGAAAGTACAGAATAAAAAAAGAACTTTTAGATATTTACATGGTTTAAGCATCACACAACTCTAAGGATTTCTCACAGCCTTCAAAACCTGTTTAAATATCAATACCCCATCAGAATTTTTCTCTGGGCCCTGTGAGCATATTGTTACCTCCATTAAAACGTATTGCCTTATGTCTTCAATAATAATGTAGCCTGTCAAAAAGCTAGGATCCTGGGGATAAAAATATATGTTTATAAAAAATAAAAAAATTAAAATAAAAAAAAAAAACACGAAGCATAACACAAACATCACACAAACAAAAGATGACTTAATAGTGGGAGGAATGTGAAAAATAAAGTCTGTAGTTTCTCCTCAAAAAAAAAAAAAAAAAAGCTAGGATCCCATGGGACTCAGTGTCTATATAAAAGTACATCCAAAGCACAGTCCAACAATTAAAATATTTACAATATAATTCCAGTTTGTATTTTCATCTCCATTTGTATATGCTATCCAATTTATAACCCACAATAATGCTTCTCAAAAAGTTCTTTTGCCATTTCTTAATTCTTTTTCATTATCTCCAACTGCTCTAGAACAATTCACATGCTAAACCCTCACTCATTCACCCAATACCCACGATGTGGGGAACAAAGGCAGAAGGATATGTAGATAAAAATTAAATGTCCTTATAACCTGCAGGCCACTGACAAATACTTGAGGCAGGCAGAGTATAATGTGCCTCCAGGAAGCTCCCAACTTTCTTAATATGAATGCCCTACCAGAGGTAAAAATAACCTTGGTTTGACAAATAGCAAGGCCTTTGGGATCCTGTCTTCTCTGGCATCTAAAAATCCTTTTGGAACCTCCCTTACCTTTACATCCCCCAACCTCAAAGTATATCATCAGTTGCTCCTCACAGTCCCAGGGAAACAGCTCTTTCTGCCCATGAGTCCTGTCCCGTGCTTTAATAAAAACATCTTTTTGCAATGAAGACATCTCGAGAATTCTTTCTTGACCTTTGGCTCCAGACCCCAATGACACTACTTCAAAAACACATCACCCATGGCATTTTTTTTCTTAACCTTCTAGATTGAATTAGCTTCTTATTTATCTGTTGTTTGTTTTTTGCATCAGTATTCAGATATTCTTAATTCTGTGTGTCGCAAAACTTGGAACGTCCCTGGAAAAGACAGAATTCTTTTAAACGTGACAGGATTTGAGTGATATAAACTTGGGACTGAAGAGGAAAATTACCCAGAGCAGGCCCAGGGGCAGGCCCTAGAAGATGGTTAGTTACTAGCAATAGCAAGAGATAACCAGAAGCTCCATGGGGAGCTAGAGGTCACAAGCTGTTTCTGCTTCTGTAGACAGGCTTTCTGCCAGGAGCCCGCACTCCCCTAACCGCTATTCCTACCTAAATCAACTCTCCTCCCCAATTTAAAACCACCTACCAGCAGTCAGCACAGCTCTTGGAACCTGACCTCCTGCCCTGTCCTATAAAAGCTTTGTAACCCCACTACCCAGGGCTCAGAATTTCGAGTGCAAGCTCATCTGGGTCTGCGGACATAAAATAAACCTGAGTTCTCCTACTTCTCTAAGTGTCGCTTGGTTTCTCACCAGTCTGATTTTTATTTTCTCCAACAGGACAAGGAAGAAACCAATAACACTCACATATGAAGAAATCACATCATCACAATTTTAATCACATGTGTTTTCTTCCCCTTGGTTTAAAATGGTAGATAGAGGGGCGCCTGGGTGGCTCAGTGGGTTAAGCCGCTGCCTTCAGCTCAGGTCATGATCTCAGGATCCTGGGATCGAGGCCCGCATCAGGCTCTCTGCTCAGCGGGGAGCCTGCTTCCTCCTCTCTCTCTGCCTGCCTCTCTGCCTGCTTGTGATCTCTCTGTCAAATAAATAAATAAAATCTTTAAAAAAAAAAAATAGATAAATAAATAAATAAAATGGTACATAGAGGGAGTCTCTATATCATTTGCATTATAAAGCACCAAAGCACCCGTAATTCATGCATTTATTTGTAGAACATGCAGTATATATCATGAATAATAGAAGCTAAGATACAAGGGAGAGGAAAAGGAAGAAAGAAGAAACAGGATCAAGAAGGATATTGCTCTTAAAGAGCTTATGACAAGTGATTAAGGTCAATATGTCTAGCACATTAAAGACACTCAAAACTTATATGCTGAATTGATTGCACTACCCCAGCTACTATTCTCTATTCTGCAGCAAACTGCCATACAAAATTTCATAAATAACTTGCAGTTATCCTCAACCTAGGTGCTCTAATTGGTTGTGAGAATTCTAAGAAGCAATTTATAATAATAATTAAATGTTTGAAAGGGTTTTAATTTTTAAGATAAATTAGTTATTTCTGTAACAAGATCACTTTTACCTATTTGCTTATAATATACATTCTTAGCTCAAAGAAAAATGAATAAAATTAAAATTAATATGCTGTATATTGCTCATAAGCCTGGGTATATCCATGAGTGTCTGCCTTGCATGTGACCACCATTCCCATGTGTGTTCACAGTGGGGAAAAACAAAAGATGATAAGAACTGGTGATCTAATAAAGGCCCCATATTTACTACTTCTCATAATAAATCAGCAAAAAAGCCATCACAATGATTAAGAAACTCTGGCATTATCATCCTTTCTATTCATGTTTTCCCTCACCTTTTCCTCTTCATATACTCATTTTTATTCCTTTCACAAACTCCATTTCTTTCCAAATGCCTCTTTCCCCACTTGAACACTTTTTATTTTAAATGTTCATCTTCCATCCCTTTATATGTTCCTTTTCATTGCCATGCTTTCTCTGCTTCCTGCCCTACCTCACTCTGCAGCTCCCTTTGGGGACTAGAAGTGGCTAAAAGCAGCAGGAGAGGCTGAGAAAGCTGAGCAGGAAGGAGAGAGTGAAATAAAATGGACTAGCTATATGAATATGTCATTCAAGGGCTTACAACCACACAGACTTTACTTGGGGAGGTGACACGGAAGACTTTTAACCCAAGGGGAGATTCAGCATATGCTGAATAACTAGTTAAGACTCATCTGGATCTTATTTTCCTTAGAAAGACACTCCTGGATGTTAAGAATTAAAACCCACCATCCTCTTCATCTACTCTCGGGCAGTTCCTCCTGTACAATAATTGGAATGCCCTCTTTACCTTACCTTCTTACCTTACTTTGGAGGCAAATTCATGTGTCATATATATTATTCTAGAATTTTCAGTGCTTAACAAAGAATCTTGCATGTTGTCAGCATTTCATAGCCTACGAATTGGTCTTCTGTCCAGTTTTGCTTTGATTCCCTACTTGCCAATTTTCTTCACAGGAAACTCAGAGTAATATTTCTAAAATACAAAGCTATATAAACTGTTAACTGCTTTAAGATATTTAATTTCCCTCTAGTGACATTGTTCCTATATCTTCTCTTTAGGACAATATCTATCTCTCCCATTAGTCTATAAACTCAATAAGTGCTTACTCTTCCATGTGTTGTATGGAGCAGTGGGTGTGGTGCACATACAATGAATCTTGAAACATTGAAAAATAAAATTAAATTTAAAAAAAATAAAATTAGGGCCCCCTGGGTGGCTCAGTCAGTTAAGTGGCTGCCTTCAGCTCAGGTCATGATCCCAGAGTCCTGGGATCCAGGCCCGCATCAGGCTCCTTGCTTAGCAGGAAGCCTGCTTCTCCCTCTCTCACTCCCCCTGCTTGTGTCCCCTCTCTCGCTGTCTCTCTGTCAAATAAATTTTAAAAAAATAAAAATTTAAAAATAAATAAAAAATTTTTAAAAAGAGCTTAATCTTCTTGGGGCACCTGTGTGGCTTAGTAGGTTAAGAGTCTGGCCACAGCTCAGGTCATGATCTTGGTAATGATCTCAGGGTCCTAGCACGGAGCTCTGCCTCAGGCTCCCTGCTCAGAAGGGAGTCTGCTTGTTCCTCTTTCTCTGCCCATCTCCCTTTACCCATCTCCTTTGGCTCATGTGCTCTTGCTCTCTCTCAAATAAATAAATAAAATCTTTTGTTTTTTCTAAGATTTTATTCATTTATTAGAAAGTATATCCATGAGAGAGAGAGAGAGCAGGCACATGAGCAGGAGGAGAGGGAAAAGCAGAATCCTGGCTGAGCAGGAAGTCCGATGTGGGGCTCAATCCCAGGACCCTGAGATCATGACCTGAGTCGAAGGCAGACACCCAGGTGCCCTTAAGTAAAATCTTTTTTTTTTTTTAAGAGCTTAATCTTCTTATAATTCTAGTGGTCAGAAAAAAATCTAGCACCCAAATATTTGATTCTATTTATACTGGTTGTATTTGCTTAAATATTGGTTGAAATTACTGAATGGATCTTGGGATCTATGTTTTATTCAAAGACATGTTAACTTCCCTGGATTTGGAACAATTAGGACAACACATGTATTTTATCTAGTTTATTTGTTTATATGTCTCCAATATTCTGAGCAAATCATGCTCACTCTCCTAGTTGAAAGGGACCATGATTTATTTATAGTGTGCAGGATCTAGCAAGTAAAATGTTCAAATATACAACAACTGTTTACAATGGTGTTACACTTGGGTTAACTGCCTAGTTTTTGAAAATGAGACAATAACAAAAAAATAGATTTTCAAAAGCCATATTTTTAAAGTACATTCTCAGTTTTATATTTCCCAGGACTCTGATAAATATTTTACAAATAACTAAGGATATACATCTTTCTCTAAAGAGCTTAAAAGTAACTGTCATTCTTCTTTATCACAGGAGGGTACTGAGACAGAGAGAATGAGTGATATGACCAAGGTCACAAATATAATCATGAGGTGCAGATGACAGTGACATAAACAGAATCAGATAACGATTCACATAACACAGGGAGGAAGGCCAGGAATACTAAACAGGGAATAATGATGGGGATATTAGATAATTCTACAAATTCATACGCCTCATCCTAAACAATAAAATCCTTGACCATACAAAGCAGAGACCATCAGGAATAAGGGAAGCAAAATCTGAAAGCACATGTGAAATAACTGTCATCTCACTGAGGTTTTAATAAGAAAAAATCTTACAGACAAAAGCCAAAGATCATGCCCCCAACATAGCCTCTCCTAAAAGACAATGCTCATCAGGAACTGTCATCTGCATTCCTTAGGACAATCAATATTATGTAGGTTTAAAGTGGTTAATTTAACTACTATTTAGTACCTAGACTATCTAGCTCTTAGACTCTTCCTCATTTTTGCTTCTGAATTCTTACTTATTGTTCCTACTGAACCTATGGCCTGGTAGTTGATCTCACAGTCCATTACAAGAAAGTTTCAGGTTTCATGTTTTTTTAAAAGGGCATGATCTGGGACCCCTGGGTGGCTCAGTTGGTTAAGCAACTGCCTTCAGCTCAGGTCATGATCCCAGCGTCCTGGGATCGAGTCCCACATCGGGCTCCTTGCTCGGCAGGGATCCTGCTTCTCCCTCTGCCTCTGCCTACCACTCTGTCTGCCTGTGCTCACTCGCTCTCTCTCTCTCTCTAACAAATAAATAAATAAATAAAATCTTTAAAAAAAAAAAAAGGGCATGATCTCGGGACATCTAGGGGGCTCAGTCTGTTAAGCATCTGCCTTCTGCTCAGGTCTCAATCCCAGAGTCCTGGGATTGAGCCCCACATCAGGTTCCCTGTTCTCAGTGGGAAGCTTGTTTCTCCATCTTCCTCTCCCTGCTGCTCCTCCTCCTTGTACTCACTCCCTCTCCCTGTGTCAAATATATAGTTAAAACTTTTAAAAATAAAGTAAATAAAAGGGCATGATTTCATACTACTTTTTGGAGTATTGGCCTTCCTAAATTCCCTATTTTACTATAGTCATGCTCAAAGGCACACTTCTTTCTCCACAATGGGCTTAGGTTTTCAAAATCTCTTTATTCTCTGCTCTTTCACGAACCTAATCACGTGCATCACCTGGTGGCTGACGTCACAGCCTTGTCAGCCCTGGCCAGAGAGGAGCTGGTCCTTCCCAGTCAATTCTGAAACTTCAAGGAAATCTACATTGTGAAGGGGCATTCCAAGAATTTATGAGGCAGGCCAAGATGTGCTAAAGATCACTGCAGTTTTAAAAGTTATAGTTCTGTCTGGTCTGGCAACTAAGACAGCTATCCTTTAAATTACTTTATATATATAATATATATATATTTAATATATATACACACATATAAATGTATATGTGTTTATATTATATATAAATATTATATTTATAAATATTATAAATTTATAAATTTAATTTTAATTTTTTAAATTTTTAACAAAAAATATAGATTTTATTCTCTTTTGGTCCCTAACTCATATATTACTGCATGGAGGTTAAGATTATGACCATAGCATCAGACTACCAAGTTCAAATCCCTACTCCATCATTTGCCACCTGTGTGACCTTAGGTAAGCTCCTCACCCTCTCTAGGTCTTCATTTCCTCATCTGAAAAATGGAGATGATATAAATGTAGACCTCATAGAATGGAAGTGATGGTTTAATGAGATAATGTATATAAAGCATATATGACATAGAATGAGCCCTTCATAAAAGCCAACTATAGATTGCTTTACTTAAAAACTCTTTTTAGTTCTTGGGGCATTTTTAGGAACTAAACATTTTTAGGATCTAAAAATTTAGGTTGCTTATCTTCATATATAAATATAGAACACATTTATTTTCTAAAATATTTTACTGATTCATTTAGTGTAGTAATAATAAAAGAATTTTCGAGACAAAGGAAAATTACATCTTCTAGCAAAAATTTTTTTCAAGGGCTGAGCATTAAAGTATAAACTGCACCATTTTAATGTGGGTATTTACTCAAATTCAGGAATGTTTTTAGGATTAAAGGGGCCTGTGGTCTAAGTGACTAAGTATTGCAGTTTGGCTTAGATTGTCCACATTCAGTAAATCTAGACATTAAAGAGTGCTATATAAATTAATCTTGATTGATCTTCAAAGGTATCTCTGTAACTTACGTCTTCTTAAATTCGGTTTCATTCTTTAACACCATTCCATTATGCTTTAGTATGTAGTTTAATGGCTTTTTCCTTCTTAGTATAAAATATAAGCTAAGAAATAACATGCTTAAGGCAGCGTTTTTGATCTGGCAGTCTTCAATTTTACAGTCAAGAATGTGTTAAACAAGCCAGAGATGTACAATTCCCCAAGCAGGTGAAAAAATGTGATTGTGAGGGCTGACATGACAGTTTTCTACTATTTTCAATGCATGTCCTCTGCATCTGCTCTATATCTAGGAATATGTTTTTACATTTTTTTCTAGAGAAAATTAAATGAGCATTTCTATGTTTAGTTTCCCAGTTATCTTAAAATATATAAAAGAAAATACATAAATTAAAGGCCAAGGAGATACCTATCTGAGTGCAAAGCAGTAAAATTTCAAGGTTGGTTATAACCCTAGACAATCTTTGTCATCCTTACAAGTGTTTCTTCAAACAGTGATGAAATTAATGCCCGTAATGGGCATGAAATAGAACCTTGTGTTTATTTTGTTTAAAGTGAATACATTCATTAATTTGTAGATAAATTTTGCAAGACTCTGAAGTCTCCTTTCAAATAAAGGCAATGAAAAATTAAAAACTCATTTAGTTGGTGCTATAAGTTTTGTCTTGAATTTAACTGGATTCCAATTAAAACTCTAATCAGCTTAGAGATATGATACCCATTACAAGATGTCTCACTTTTAAATATTTTAACAACACCATTATACACACACACACAAGAAAACAGAGCCATGTATTACTGTTTGATTATTATTTTATATTATAATATAATATATCGTATTAATACTGTTGATTATAACCTGAGGTTTTTAAGAGATACTTAACATTTGTATAGACTACCCATATGTTTGTAATTATTATTATAAAAGTATTATTAAAAATATTATAGTAGTCAGTTATTTGTAATCTTTTGAAATTTTAGTTAGTAAAGACAATTGAGTAAAATATGCCCCTGCTATTCTATTTTAGTAAAACACTTCAGAAAGGAAAAATTTAACTAGAAAATAGGGCATAATCTTAATGATTGCTATGGACTGAATGTGTTTTTTCAAAATTCATATGTTGAAACTTAAATCCCCTATATCATGGTATTTCGAGATGGGGCCTTCAGTAGGTGATTAGGTCGTGAGGGTGGAACCTTCAGGAATACTCTAAGTGACCTTGCAAGGATACTCAGAGACCAGAACTCTCTGCTCTCCACTATGTGAGAATATAATAAGAAGATGATCATCTGCAAACCAGCAAGCCATACCTCATCAAAACTAGATCCACAGGAGTATTGATCTTGGACTTCCCAGTCTCCAGAACTGTGAGAAATAACTATTTGTTGTGCAAGTCAACCAGCCTATGGAGAATTTTTATAGTAGCCCAAACTGACTAAGACAATAATATTCTTTTTTAGAAAAATTTTTTAAAGATTTTATTTATTTATTTGACAGAGATCACAAGTAGGCAGAGAGGCAGGCAGAGAGATATAGAAAAAGAGAGAGAGAGAGAGAGGAGGAAGCAGGCTCCCTGCTGAGCAGAGAGCCCAATGCTGGGCTCTATCCCAGGATCCTGGGATCATGACCTGAGCCGAAGGCAGAGGCTTTAATCCACTGATCCGCCTAGGCACCCCAGACAAGAATATTCTTTCAAAAGTATTCATTATTCTTCTCCTTGACTTCCTCTTCTCTTTGTTTTCCCTCCATTTCCTTCCTTTGCCATCCTGAGTAACTCAACCAAAAAGGCATTAGATGTGACAGGCAAGATAAATACTCACTTGGGGGAAAGGGTTAGAATGCATGGAGTGACAAGACCCAAGAAGGGTGATGAGGGATAAGATTAGGGTTTAAGAAACAAACAGAGTTGCTGGGGGCAGGGGGTTTGGGAGAAGGGGGGTGGGGTTATGGACATTGGGGAGGGTATGTGCCTTGATGAGTGCTGTGAAGTGTGTAAACCTGGCGATTCACAGACCTGTACCCCTGGGGATAAAAATATATGTTTATCAAAAATAAAAAATTAAAAAAAAAAAAAAAAAAAAAAAAAGAAACAAACAGAGTAAGAAGGTCATCCATGTTGGAAGGTGACCTGGTATAGGATGTCACAGTTCAGTTAAAAGATTCTCATTTAAATAGTTGCTTTACTACTATTATATTCCCATCTTTTTCTATTAAATCTGCCTGTTCTGAATAATTTTTAACTCTTTCCAGCTACATACTCATGAATAGTTGATTAATGAAAAAAAAATTCTTTTTCAGTGGTCTTTAATTTTTTGTGTGCATAATATTGCTCATTATAATGAGATACTTATGAAACATGGTCTCTTAGAGAAGATAAAATGGGTCAAATGAGGGGCTTTCCTGAGGATAGTTGGGACAAAAGCATGGCCAAGCTTTGGGTTCTCAAAGATGATGCCAAGGAGCTGATTATGGACTATTTGCTCTCACATCTGTAAAAAATTAATGCTGTGTGTATCTTATGTCATTGGAATAGATTCTCTTCATTAACAGACATATTGATATACATAGAAAATCAATGGCATTAACAAGTTCTTGAGAAGGCATGAGGTACAAATGTTGAAATGTTGATATGGATACTTCAAAAGAGTTCTGAAATGTGAGCAACATCATTTGGCCTCTCTTTCAGGAAGAAGTTCAAAGTTGTTTCCAATTCCATGTTGATTCTGGGATCATCCCAGGATGAATATGGAATTTAGGTTCCTTTTAACTTCTTAGCCAGTATTCCTTGTCATGGCAGACATACTGGTGCACTTGTCTTGTCATATGTACCAACAGATTTGGGTAACTCTTCAATAAAAAGAATGAGCAATCTTGCCATTGAGAAAGCAAATTTGCATAGTGACTGAAAGTATGGGCTTTATCTTCAGAATAGCCTAGATTCAAATCTCATCTCTATCTCTTTACTATCTATATGATTAAGTAAGTCACCTGAGTAATGATTTCTTTAGCAATAAAATGGACAGAATGATAGCTAGCTCAAGGGGGTAATGTGAGTGTGAAGAGACAACGCTTACTGATTGTACTTAGCACACTATCAGGCACATGGCCATCACATAACACATTGCAGCAGTTCCAGTTGTTCTTTTAATTGTTCATAGAAGACAATGGGATAAATGGGGAATCAGTCATCTAGCCAGGTTTGAAATCCAGAAACCCATTTGATAGTAATTTTCAACCAAAGGTTCCTGATATAGCAGGTAGACCATAAAGGTATAATATAATTTAATTCACACATCCGTGGAAGATAGGAGAGACTCTAAGTCCCTAGGTACTCTTGACTGGTACTCTAACCATTCAATATTACAAATAAAAACCAACTGTTGTCTCTGTTCCTAAGATAAGAATCTAAAGAATGTACATGGCCACAGATATTTTTTTAGGTGAACATACTCTTGGTATTTTGAGTTCACAGATCTGGTACAGTTTCTTCAGCACTGAGACCCTAATTGAGCCTGTAGACATCTTGTCTGGAAACTTTAAAAATTGGTTGGCTTGGTTAACAGGAAACGGTGATTATTTTGCAAACCTTAAGTCAGGCTTTCATCCAATGTCCATCTACAATAGTGAATGGTTAGTGCACCAATCCCTAAAGCCTGAATACAGCCATAAACTAAAATGCCAAGCAATAGCCAGGGACTAGCAGGAGTGTGATCAATAGCCCCAGCCCTGGTAGATTTCCAGCCTTAATATTCTGAGCCTGTTGCAAAAATATCAGCAAGAAATCTGTCTTTGGGGAATTCTAGGTCAGGTTCTGCTGAAAGGGTGATGATTAATGTAAATGTATCAGTCAAAGAAGTAAGTGCTTTATTCTGGCATTGCTTCTGAAATACATGGTAAGAGACTCAACAGGAACACAGAAAGAAAACATGGAATTGGAAACAACTTTGAACTTCTTCCTGAAAGAGAGGCCAAATGATATTGCTCACCACATTTCAAGCCAGAGAAACTTTTTACTGGGTAAAGGCAGTCACCATCTGGCTACCCTGGGCCATATCTCAGCCAGACCACCAGATGATGCAATAATCTTCTTACCAAAACCTAAGTAACTAAGAACAAGTGTCCTGAGTGAAATAAATCAAGCAGAGAGAGTCAATTATCATATGGTCTCACTTACTTGCAGAGCATAAGAAATAACACAGAGGACACTGGGAGGGAGATCGGAGGGAGAGACAAACCATGAGAGACTGTGGACTCTGAGAAACAAACTGAAGGTTGTGGAGGGGTGGGGACGATGGCTGAACCTGGTGGTGGATATTAAGGAGGGCATGGATTGCATGAGCAATCCTGAGTGCACTGGGTGAGGTACATAAACAATGAATTTTGGAACACTGAAAAAAAAATAAAATGAAATGGGAAAAAAAAAAAAAAAAGAACAAGTGTCCTCCTCAGCACCACAGAAGAGTTTAGAAATAATTAAAACTAGTGTTTCCTGTGTCACCTATAAGAGGTAACACCCATATGGAACTTTAGCATCATCCAACGATGGGATGAGGGGGCAGAAACAACATTGAACTTCTCTGGAGTTATCAACCTAATTTTGGAAATAATTCAACATAGATCAAGTGCAATGATGACTGACAATCTCACTTACCAAAGTGTATTTTATTCAATATTTCATTATTCCCTCTTATAGATTTTAATTTTAAATTTTTTTTATTTTTCGATTTAATAAATATTTACATAGCATTTACCTTGTCAGGAATTTCTAAGCCCTTTACAAATATCAGCTCATTTCCTCCTTTTATAACTTTAGGAAATAGATACCCTTATTAACTACATTTTACATATGAGGGTATTGGTAGTGGTGTGATTTGAGATTCTAAAAGTGTTTCTAAAATCAGTGAAATAAAAATACTCAAAATGACTCTAGATTTCTCCAAAAATTGGCATTCTTATCAGCATAAAACAGGCCCAGAATCTGAAGACAAGAATATAACATACCCCAGATAAACCCTTAAAATGCCAAGTCCTGGTTATTTTAATGGCATACTTTTCAACGAAAATTTGGTGAGGTAGATTCAAATGCCAAATGGCTTTCCACTTACTATCCATTTCCCCTTCTGGGATTCCTGCTCTCTTCTTCTCTGCCTGTCTTTGTTTTCTTCTATGACTTGCTTCTCTCAGACTCCCTCAAAGAAGTAATTATCAGAAGATTTTTTTCTCTCTCTGATAAATGACAGGGGCTAATAAAGAGATTGGTGGAGAGGGGTACAAAATATGAAAGGACTTACTGCAAAGGACTTACTTCATAGGACATCAAAGTGATTTTTCAGGAAGTCAGGAGATGTTGCTGAACTAAGCTCGGGTAGCTTTCTTCTCCCCTCACCTCCTTGCTCAACCACTACTCAGGCAAGATTCCACAATGGAAGGTATTTCATAGCCCAAGCCGTCTTTCTCCTTCTGTACCAGCTAGCGAGAGTGACAGATGCATACCAGGTGTCACATCTTTTATTTTGATTAAGTAAATGCTCTCAATAGATATCACCGAATAATATTATCACCTAATTCTCTTGGGGTTTCTTTCTCTTTCTTGAAGTATTTGACAGTAGTTTTCAAATTAGGTAGCATAAATGCAGGAAGGATTTCTGCCAGTGTGGCCTAGTGTGTTGAGTGATGAGACTAACAGATGAATCATCTGTGATGTTATCAAAAGCATATTATTAGAGCTGCAACAACACATTTTATAAGAAAGGAAACAAATGAGCTATAAAGAACCTATCATGCTACAAAACCAAATGAAGAGTTTACCTTCAAAACTGGACAAAGTTGACAATATAACAAATACCCACACAGAAACTGAAAGGTTTTGATTGTCACACCAATTATTTCAAATATATGGACTTAGGTTGTCACAGAAATGAAGCATTTGGATGCTTTTCTTTGTCACGTTTCATCCATATCTTAGCTATACTTACACCATATCCTCAGAGCTATTTCCGAGTCTTTCTTTCTCCTTAGTACCAAGGTCCATTACCCATTTCCCTTTGCATTTGCTCCACTTCCCAGCCCAAGCCCTGTCCAAAAGAGGGATGAATAACACAGAGAAAATATAAATAAGTCCGTTGTGTGCAAATATTTCATGGCTTGAAGTTGATCTGGAAGACAATGCTTTGGCATGCATCGTCTAATTCCAGCAGGACAGCCCATTTTATGTCAAACTTGAGAGGATTTTTGCTAACAGTTTGCTTTGCATTTTATCTTTCTAAGAATGTGAATCAGAAGTATAAGCAGTTGATGGTAGCAAACGTCTGTATTACTTTTCACTCAGTCTATCAACTATGTGATTCCATAGTACAAAGTAATGGGAAAGAATTTAGGAACAAAATGTCTTCTCCATCTCCTTAAAGATTGAAACATGACTGACTCATGCCCAGTGTTACCTCTAAGGACTTAGAAAAATTCAACATTAGATTTTTAGTGCTGTCATCATTTTACACCTGCTGCTAAAACCCATATTTTTCTAAACCTCCTATAGCTTTGGATTTACAGGGCTATCTACAGTAGAGATTTACTTTCTAATGTGTTCAAAAACTGTAATAAACGATGACTACTGTCAGCTGAAAAGCCCAGAACATAGTGCAGAGTCTGTTTCTTTTCCTTTGCTTCTGAAGACAAAAAAAGAACAGAAAAGAAAAACTAATCAAATTAAATGGTCATGTCATTTGGCATAGAAAAAGCATTTGACAGAATCCAATACCTCTCATAATAGAAACTCTCAGTAAGTTGTTAACCTCAACTTGATAAAAACATCCACAAAAAACCTGCTGCTAACATCATACTTAATGATGAAAGGCTGAATGCTTTCCCTGTAATATCAACAATGTAAGGATCTTTGACACCTACTCTCACCACTCTTATTCAATATACTACTGGAAATTCTAGCCATTGCAATAAGGCAAAAAAAAAAAAAAAAAGCATATAAATTGGAAAGAAAGAAATAAAACTGTCTCCCTTGCATGTAACATGGTTATCTACACAGAAAATCCTAAGAAATCTATAAAAATTATCCTAGAACTAACAGATGAGTTCAAAAAGTTCAAAAGATAACAAATAACATAAGAAAATCAATCACAATAAGCAGCAAAAACCAAGATTAAAATTACAATCCTATTGAGAACTGTTTGAAAAGAAATGAAGTACTTAGGTATATTTAAAATACAGCATGTATAGGATCTATATACTGAAAATCAAAAAATACAGATGAATCAATGTCCTAAATAAATGGGGAGACATACTGTCTTTATAAGTTGAAGACTCAATATGGTAAAGATATCAATTCTTCACCAATTGATTTTTAGATTTAATGTAATGCCTATCAAAATTCTATTGAAAATTTTTTGTAGGCATAGCAAGTTCCTTCAGAAATTCATATAGAAAGGCACAGCTCTTTGAACAGCTAAAACAATTTGACAACAAAGAACATAGTGGAAGAAATCACTCTGATATTAGGGCTTATTACATGGTTATAGTAATAGAGACAGCAAAGTGTGTGGAGACAGAATCATAGATCCATGGAAGAAACTAAAGAATCCAGAGACAGACTCACACAAATATTCTCAACTGATTTTTAGCAGTCTGCCTTTGTGTCTGCCTTTGGCTCAGGTCATGATCCCAGGATCCTGGGATGGGGCCCGACATTGGGCTCCCTGCTCAGCGGGAAGCCTTCTTCTCCCTCTCCTACTTCCCTGCTTGTGTTGCCTGTCTCACTGTGTCTCTCTCTGTCAAATAAATAAAACCTTAAAAAAAAAGGAAATGGGCAGAAGACATGAACAGACATTACTGCAAAGAAGACATCGAAATGGCCAATAGACGCATGAAAAAGTGCTCAATATCACTTGGCATCATCAGAGAAATACAAATCAAAACCACAGTGAGATACCACCTCACACCAGTCATAATGGCTAAAATTAACAAGTCAGGAAATGACAGATGCTGGCGAGGATTCAGAGAAAGGGGAACTCTCCTATACTGTTGGTGGGAATGCAAGCTGGTTCAGCCACTCTGGAATACAGTATGGAGGTTCCTCAGAAAGTTGAAAATAGAGCTACCCTATGACCCAGCGACTACACTATTGGGTATTTACCCTAAAGGTACAAATGCAGTTACCCAAAGGGGCACATGCACCCAAAATGCTTATAACAGTGATGTTCACAATAGCCAAACTATGGAAAGAACCTAGATGTACATCAACAGATGAATGGATAAAGAAGAGGTGGTATCTATCTAAAATGGAATACTATGCACCCATCAGAAGAAACAAAATCTTGCCATTTGTAACGACGTGGATAGAACTAGAGGGTATTATGCTAAGCAAAATAAGCCAATCAGAGAAAGACAACTATCATATTCTCTCTCTGATAGGAGGAATTTGAGAGGCAGGGTGGGGGGTCATGGTGGGTAAGGAGAGAAAAAATGAAGCAAGATGGGATTGGGAGGGAAACTAACCATAAGAGAGACTCTTAATCTCACAAGACAAACTGAGGGTTGCTGGGGGGTGCAGGAGGGAGGGATAGGGTGGCTGGGTTATGGACACTGGGGAGGGTATATGCTATGGTGAGTGCTGTCAAGCGTGTAAGCCTGATGATTCACAGACCTGTACACCTGGAGCAATAATACATTATATGTTAATTTAAAAAAAAAGAATTGCCTAGAGATACTTATATATGGGATGATACTGATTTTTTTTTAATTTATTTGGATGTAGTTGACAGATGATGTACATTAGTTTCAGGTATACAACATAGTGATTGAACTTCTCTGAATGTTATGCTATGTTTACTCCAAGTATAGCTACCATCTGTCACCATACAATGTTAAAATAATATTATTGACTATATTCCTTGCACTGTACCTTTTATTCTAATGGTTTATTCATCCCATAACTGGGAGCCTACCCTACTTCCTTTACACCTATTTTGTCCATCTTCCCCGCCCTCTTCCCTCTAGTAACCATCAGTTTGTCCTCTATATGTATTGATCTGATTCTGCTTTGTGCTTGTTTGTTTATTCATTTGTTTTGTTTTATAGATTCCACATAGAAGTGAAATCATATGGTATTTGTCTTTCCTGGTCTGACTAAAATAAGGGAAAAGCAAACAGGAAAAAAGATCCAGAAGGAACACACAGGTAAGTCCAAAAAGCTGGAAATTTCTTAGTTCTGTTATCTCACTTTATAACCTTAATGTATCCTGCATATGATCATTCCTTATATGAATCAAATATTACAAAATAAAATTTCCAAAAAATTAAAAGTTAAGGGAAAAATTAAGAATAAGCTAGGGAATAAAAGGTAGACTTGCACTCTAAATTTCCCAGTAATGATTTCAGTAAAATGACCTTTAATGTAAGCACTTATTTGAGTGAAAAGATGGGTTTTTGAGTTTAATAATATTGGATATAAATACTGGCCCAGGGAATCCCAAGTATGTGACAAGAGTTTGGGCAAGAGTTACAGCTTCCCCCTCCATAAACAGAAAATAATTGCATCTATCTCACAAGCATATCATAAGGCTGACTTGTGAAATAACACAAGAATAGCTAGCACAGAATCGCTCAGTATGTTCAGTCAATGGTAGCTGTAATTTCACTGATGATGCTTTCCTACAAATTGATTAACCTTTGAGGCATTAAGCAATTACCAGTCTCCAAATTGTGGGGAACATCTTATTTTCACCACCAGGAATGAATGAAGAGTAGAGGAAGATGGAAACTACCATTTTAGTAGAACATCTACTATTTGCTAGGTGTGGTTTAGTCCTACGAGTTCTACAGATGTTCAAACATCAAATCCTCAGGCAATTACAATAAGGAAGGCTCTATCAACTCTGTGATACAAATGAGAAAATTGAGCTTAATTACTTTGCTGAGGATAAGTCTCTGGCCATTAACAGACCCAGAATTAGACCAAAGTGGGCTCCCTTGTCCACATTCCAGGGCCTCTGCTGGAAGAACAAGTGCTAACAAACAACCTTTCTCCTGGTTTAACCCAAGTCAGCCCCTACAAACTTACCCTCCAGCTCTTATTTTGGTCTCAGCGTCCTCTATAGCTCACAGCCCATTTTCCGAGAATGGAAAGTTGATGCCTTTGAGCTCTAAAGAGTTCTTAAAAACTGCCTTGAGTTCCTTACCTCTCTCATTTTTTAATTTTGAATTAGCTTTCATGAGTCTTCCATGAGGAAGTGACTGAAAAATTCTCGCTAAGTTTTACAATACCTAAACCTTCACAGTTTGTGTATATACCATAAGAATAATACACAAACAAGGTTATTACCATAAGACAGACCTTAAATCTTATTACTAAAACTCAGCGGAGACCTTTGGACTCTAGTAGACATTTCACTGAGGAAGAAAATAGAGAATGAAAGCAAAGCAGTGTACCAGGTGGGAAAAGACAGGAAAGGAAAACTGGAGGATTCCAAACTGAAACTGAGCCTGCTTCCCAATACTGCCAGTGGCGATTCTCACTCCGTATGATACACATCATCATCCTCATCTCACCACTCAGAGCTCCCCACCACGTTCTAGTCCTTGGCTTTCTAAAAGCCTACACAGTTTATGTTGTGCACATTTCCTTTAAGTCTGTCAGTTTTCAAATTTTCCTCTCTGAGATGGTTGGTGGGTAGCTAACAAATCATATTGCTGAAGAGTGTAGGCTCTGGAGTCCGAACTCCTCGGTTCTATCTTTTATTAGGTAGACAACTTTGGTCACGTTATTTAAGTTTTCTGAGGTTCAGTTTCCTCATCTTAAAGTGGATTTTAATTTTTATTTTTCCAAACATTTTATTTATTTGAGAGAGAGAGAGAGAACGAGATGGCAACAGAGATAGTGAGAGAGAGCATCAGCAGGGAGAGGGAGAAGCAGGCTCCCCAGCTTAGCAGGGAGCCCACTGCGGGGCTTGATCCCAGGGCCCCAGGATCATAGCCTGAGCCAAAGGCAGATGCTTAATTGACTGAGCCACCCAGGTGCCCCTTAAGATGGATTTTAATAATAGTATCTACCTCATTAGATTGTTATGAGCATTAAATGAGGTAATGTAACACCTCCAAAGGGCATAGCCCATGACCCTGGTACACTGTAAGTGCCAGACATTTATCACCAACATTGGCATCAGCATCAAATCATGAGCTCCAAATTGAAGTAATACTAATACATTTTATGCAGAATAGGACCTTCTGTGATGTTTGATGATATTAATGATACGAGGTGATGATGTTGCAAGAAACCTACCAATGGGACAAAATCCCTTAAGAGAATTTTTTAAAAATATAATTGCAAGATAATTCACAATAGTTCTGTACTATAATGAGAGCTATAGGAAAACCCTGGTCCTCACTTTTTGTTTCTGTATATTGTATCCTTTTCTTCTTCTTTTTTTATATTGCCTCAACTTGTAAAATAATTCATCTTACTATAAGAAGGATTCCTAATTACTTTATAGGAAATAGGAATACTAGGGGAAGAAATCAGAAAAGCTGACACAACAGCATATTCTTTCATATTTTTACTTTGTTTGGTACCTTTCCCCCACCCCAAATGTGATATAACTGTATGTCTAAAAAGATGTATTCTTAGTGATTTCAGGCTCTACAAGAGCATGAAAAAAACCCTCATGTTAATTTATGGCAGTTTATTTTACATCCATATGGGAAAGTTCATTTGGCTTGAACTTTTTTCCAGACACTGATGAGGCTGCTATTGATTTAACACTCTCCTAGAATACAAACCCACAAAACACATAACAGGGGAAAAGCTAATTATGGTAATAAGAATCAAGCATGCATAATTCCATTAAAAATAGTCACCTCTCTTTGTATACCATGACTTTTTTTTTTTTTAACAACTCTTCTGTTCATTAGGAGAAAATTACCTTTTAGTGTTAAGTGGACTATAAATGCACTGTTTACATTGAAACCGGGAAAAAAAAAACTAATGTCATATTTTGTGTCAAGATGATTATTGCTATTGGTGTTTCCTGACTACATTATTTCAAAACAGTGTGTAATGAACACCTAGTTTGCACATGCTGAGTCACTGTCTGAGATTTCATTGCAGTAGAACATGCCCCTCCCAGTCTTTGTGGGTAAACAGTTGAGTTGAGGCTCATTTAAGTCTCCAAAGTTACCTTACTGGTTCTTACTTTCTATAAGGAGCAGGTGTTTTCTAATAACTCAACTACTGGGACAAAAGTCTTGTGTGTTTTTTTGTTTTGTTTTGTTTTGTTTTTTAATTTCTCTAGGAACCATAGTGCAAAAATTCAGAGGGATCTCAGGGTTTCAGAGGTTGAAGAGACAGCCAAATTTTTCTATTCTAAACTTCCAACAACTGAAGAAATCCCCAAAGATGGATGCTTCCAGCAAGAAATCCATTGCCTCAAAAGGTAAACTATTCTATATTGAGTATCCTGTTAGAAACTTCTTTACTGGTCTGAACAGCTCTGTTATCCTTATCTGTTGAAAAAAGTTCTTCTATCTAAACATAGATAAAGACCAGGAAGACACAGAGTAATGATGTGAGAAAGATGGAAAAGTTAAACAAATTGAACAAATACCACGAGAGGTAGGGAATATTTACGTGCTATAAAAATGTGAAAACTTGTCTAAATTTCTATTATCAAAAAGACACAAATTAATAAAATAAATTGCCACGTTTTATCTATCAAGCTGACAAGTACTTTTGAAAACTAGTAAATGTTAGAGGGTTGGATGAAGTAAGGAATGGGAAATAGGATCACTCATACAATGCCAGCAGACTGTAAATTATTACACATTTTTTACTGTGCATTTCTGCAGTAAGTATCAAAAGCTTCAAAATATATTTATTTTCTGACCCAAACTTCCATTCCTATTTATTTATTCTAAGAAAAAATGTACATAAGGATGTTCATTAAACTTATTTAAACATAAAATTAGAAATCATAAATATTGGGGCACCTGGGTGGCTCAATTGGTTAAGCATTGTCCTTTAGCTCAGGTCATGATTCTAGGGTCCTGGAATCAAGCCTGCATCAGGGTGGTCTCCCAACTCAGCAGGTAGTCTGCTTCTCCCTCTCCTTCTGTCCTCCCATCCCCACTCGTGCTCTCTCTCTAACAAATTTTTAAAAAGAAGTCATAAATATTAATGATATTTTTGTGGCCCTGTTTAATTCAAGAGGCTTCAAGGTGTTTTCAGGGTCAAGGGTGGCTTATACTGGATGCCTGAAGCTCTCCTGTCACCTTCTCTTTTGTGGAAATCACTCCCTGGGGAATTAGTCAAAGCAGGTCCAGAAATTCACAGAAAAAGAAAGTAAGAAATTCTGAACTGCCATTCTGGATCATTCTCCTTCAAACTGGAATCTGCATGAAATTCTGTCTTCACAATGGCAGCAACCCTAAACTAATGCCTCCTTCTTACTCATCTGAGTGACCATCATTTAAATCTTCATAAAGATCTTCAAATTCAGTTTCCAAAAAAAATAATTAAGTCATCATGCCTATCACTGTTGCCTAAGTAGTTGAAATTCCCCCTTCAACATTTTAATGTGGCTTACTCTGCAATTTTAACAGGAGCATGCTACTACAGATAATTACGTTATCATTACTTTAAGTTGCATCAAAGTTCTTAATTGCAAAAAAAACTTAATTGCTCATATTATGTCTTTCTTTTACCTTTCATTTGTTCATAAGTTAACCTTTCAAAAAAGATCTAGGAAAATCTTGTAATACTGTGTGGTTTTCTGACAATCTGTTAAGCAGGAATTAGATATTCATTGAATAGATTGTAAGTTGAAGATATGTGGGAATTTGGTGTTGTGTATGACTGACTTTGGGTCAACTTAACTGATAGTACACAAATCCTCTTTATTTTGGTTTGCTCATGATAAATGATAGTATTCATGGTATATGGTATGCAATGATAAAAATCTCTTACAGGAAGCACTAACTACTTAAGTTATTATATTACTTAATTTAAAAGGGATCTCAAATGAGAAAAATTGCTTGCTGAGTACAAAGAGCACAGTGTTCTTTCATTGAGCCACCTGTATGAATGAAAATGCCCACATACTACTTTAAAAGCAATGTAAATAAAATAGAGCTAAAAATCAATATGAGCAAAACTAAAGGGACTAGAAAACTGTGCTACTGTAATAGTGACTAGATTTGTAATAACCTGGGGAAGGAAAAAAACAGGCATTTCTTTAGAGGAGGCAGGGAAGAAATATGACATAAGAGCCAAAGGCTATACTGAGTCAGTGAAATTGTCCATTATTTAAGCTGCAGGTGGTGACACTCACATAAACTGGTATAGCAAGATGCATCTAAAGCAAGTGATGGGAGCGGATTTAGTGTGAAATCCACTGCAGGATTCTGTTCTTCGTGGAAGAGCGCAGGTGAGCTCTGCCTTAGGAAAACATGGTCCTAGAAATGCCACCTCTGAAAAAAGACAAATTAAAGTCTAAGTACAATGAATCTATAATTTAAACCCTATTTCCCTATGTATGTATTATTAACAACTTGGCAGAAAATTTTGGGAATTAAGATTCCTGAGGTGGCAAAGAAGAAAAAGATAGCAAGGGAAAGGAAAAGAAATGACACAAGAAGATGAAGAGTAAAGCAAATGGAGGGGAGCTGAAGAAGGAAAAAGTGAAGAGTGTGGAAAAAGATATCTAGGAGACAGGTAATAGAAGTAAGATCCAATGTTACCAAAATATTGAGACTATATCAATGGAAATCTCCAAAAAAGTCTTCCTGCTTCCAGACAAAACTAAAATTGATGCTATTGGTCTTCATCATGTCTACTCTTAGTCTCTATTTCAGTGATCATATTTTCTGTAAAGAGCCTGATAATAAAAGTTTTTGGCTTTATCAATTACTCAACTCTGCTGTTGTGGGATGAAAGCAACCACAGGAATGTGTAAGCATATTGAAATGGGTATGTCCCAATAAAACTTTATTTATAAAAACAGGCAATAGGCCACATTTGTTCAACAAGCCCATACTGTTCCAATCTTACTATATTTTTTTGCTTCCTCTGAGACTTTCCACTAATGCCCCATCACTCAATGCACCAACTCTTTATAAGTTTTACAATTATGCTCCCTGTCTTTAAACTTGCCTCCCATTTCTTTTTTTTTTTTTAAGATTTTATTTATTTATTTGACAGAGAGAGATCACAAGTAGGCAGAGAGAGAGAGAGTGAAGGAAGCAGGCTCCCTGCTGAGCAGCGAGCCTGATGTGGGAAACGATCCCAGGTCCCTGAGATCATGACCTAAGCCGAAGGCAGAGGCTTAACCCATTGAGCCACCCAGGCGCCCCCCATTTCTTATCACGTAAGTCTTTCTGTATCTTTCAGGTAGCATCTAGACACCATAATAAAATTTCCTGGCTTAGAAACTCCCAAGAGGAAGATAACGACACTCACAAGAGCACCACAGATCCTTCTATCACTACCAAATGCATCCCAAGTAAACTGCATTTGGCTCCTATCCAACATCTACATCATTATGTGTTCAATCATTCAAGAATTGAGTACCTGTTATGTCTTTCATCCTATAAACAAAGATAATTTTTAGAAATTAATTCTTGGCTTTAAGTAACTTAATCTACAATCAGTAAAGATTACTTGCATGCCCATCACCTTCTTAAATCCAGCCCACCCCATCAAGTCATTAGAAAGCCATTCGTAACTTCAATAGTGGCAAATCAAACTGGAACAGGGAGGCCAGAAGTAGGAAAAAATAATGGAGAAGATACTTGAGGATCAAGGATTTGATGATATATGGAAATTATTTCTCCCCACAGGAGTTTTATTTCTAGTCAGTCACTAGGATATGTTGGGTAGCAGGCACCAAGAATGCTCTGTCCTGATAAGGGAGAAGAGAAGAAACCAATTTATCAGATAAAAGACTGCCTTTACTCCTTTAGGTTTATTTCATTTTGTGAAGAACTTCAGGAGAAAAATGCTTCATGATTACCAACCCTTGATACCAAAACTAATTTAAAATTTTTATTAAAAAAATAAGATGCAAGAGTCTGGTTATAGCTATGGAACATTATAGTATATCAGATAAATCTTCCTGCGAGTGCCAACTAGAAGAGCTGGATAGCATGTAAGAACATCTGCTTGGAGGCAGCAAATGGCTACCATGGTAGCAAGACAAGCATGGAGGTACACATTCCAATCTCCATTCAAGAGAGAACACGCTGCAAAGATTGCACTTAGCTAACAGCTCCATACTTCAGGATGTGCTGAGGCACTCATGCTGAGGCCATGTACTCTCCAGGCTGCTCCTGCCCAAAGGAAACTCTGCTAATGAGCATTCTACTCTCCAGCTCCTTATTAGTCTAGCTGAGCCTATCTCAGAGCTGCACTAGTCTGAGAATCTTCCTGTCCAGTCCTCCTGTTTCCTTCCTTCTCTGCTCTCACGGGCATCGGGTCTGCATTGCAGTCTCTGCCTACTTCTGCTCTCTCTATGATTCACAATTACCAACCTCAAAAATAATGACACTTTCTCAGTAGTGCAGCCACATTCCACAGAAGGCTAACAAATGGTATTTTAATCAAATACTTTGCTTTGGTATATAACCAACAGCTTATATAAACATAGCAAAATACTTCCTACCATGTGAACTTTTGGAGTGTTTTGCCAAGCAAAATGGCTGCAGTTTTCTATTAGTGGAGAAGTTTTTCCTGAATGGAAATGCATAATTTAGGTTTAATAAGACTTTTTAACATAAGCTGTACATACAAATGTGTATTTTCTTCTTTCCTTGTGTTTACAGCATCAGATAAGCTATAGACCAATTTTATGCAACCATTTTATATGCAAATAAGAGGTTATTTTTACGTGTCTTCAGTTTTATAGGAGACAGGCAAGAGAATTTCAAATAATGCAGTTTTCCACTCTAGTCAGAGAATTGACTTTTATATTTTCTGCTTTCTGTGAACATCTTTATCTCTTGACAGCTGATGACAAAATGCTTAAACACTAAAGGTTTAAGACATCAATACAATTTTACAAACAATTTTATTATTTCAGGTTAAATGACCTCATTTTTGCTTTTTTTTTTTAATTTATTTATTTGACAGAGAGAAATCACAAGTAGACAGAGAGGCAGCCAGAGAGAGAGAGAGAGAGGGAAGCAGGCTCCCTGCTGAGCAGAGAGCCCGATGCGGGACTCGATCCCAGGACCCTGAGATCATGACCTGAGCAGAAGGCAGCGGCTTAATCCACTGAGCCACCCAGGCGCCCCCTCATTTTTGCTTTTTGAGCATGAGTTGAAATGGCCAGTTGACCTCTTCCTCCATTCAGAAGAAAGAAGCATCTTCTGTATGAATAATTTCCCAGGCTCCCCACATGGAGATAAGTCAGGTAATGATGTCACCTCCCCCAGTCCTCATAGAAAGGGGAAGAGGAGTTAATTTATTGGATGGCATCAGTGACCACAAAAGGAATTGAGAAGAGGATTCTAACATGAACAGATTACAGATCCCATAAATGGAGCTTCATTTTTGGCAAGATGGATAGGTTTGGAAGGACCCACAGACCTAACAGAGCTAATACAGACAGCATGCTGCTGATCCAATGATTCTCCAGCAGAAACAAAATCTGCTTTGGCCAATAGTACATTGAAGGAGCCAATGGCCATTAGGCAGAGGCTCAAGTAAGCAGGTGGTTTCTGTCAATGAATGTCCTACAGTGGACAAAACAGAGCATGGAAGAGGAAAAGGAAATAGGTACACAATAGGTAGAGATCTGGGCAGAGAGTTTTAATGGATATGGTATGGCAGAGGGAGCAGAAACACGAGTTCAGCAAGACTTCTGTTCTGATATAACTGAACAGAAGGTAGCACCTAAAATCAAGAGGAAAAGAAGTTCTAAACAGGGCTTGTTCGACAGGATTGACCAAAATCTACTTACTAGAGTCTACTTACTATATTAAGGGCCATAGCAGAATGACCAGCAATTATTTTCATATGCTCCATAGTCAGAACTCTTCAAATCCCCCCTGAAAAGTGCTAGGTCTGATGGAGGGAAGGTGGCCGGGAGAACTGCTGGAATTCACACCTGTGAGATTCTAGGGGCTGCTATAACAGGAAGCCAGACAGAATAAATAGAGGGAAGGGCTATGAGGGATTGGAAGAGAATAGGTCCTAATGAAACTCAGTATTACCATCTGAAAATAGAAAATAATGTCAACTTCTAGAATTGTGGAAATGATTGAAAGCCAGGTGGTTAGCTCACAGTAAGAACCCTATGGATATGAGTGAACCAGCCCTTTCAGCTACCCTTAGAATCATACAATGACCAAAGAAGGACGTTCTCTTAACTTGGGAGTTTTTAACAGGTTATGAGCAGTGTGGCAATTATAGCTAACATACCTTGAGTACTTATTATGAGCCAATCACTACCTTGGTTCTTTATAACTATTATCCCATTTAATCCTCTCAACCTTATGAGATGAGAAGCAGTATCAACCCCATCCTACAAATATATGAAAACCAAAGAACAGAGGAGAAGTGACTTGTCCAAGGTCACACATTAGCAAAGTGGCAGTAGCAGAATTTGAACAGAGACTTAGGAGGCACCACTAATAGTTGAATTACACATAGCATCATACTTCTATTATGATGGGGAGGGGGGAATAGAGAAAACAATGTAAAAGCAAGAATTGGTCCCTTTAGTACCTACTCAGAATACCAGTGGTAGACCACAATGAGATATGTAGAAAAAGTATTTAAACTGTGGCAGCAAATTTTTAATGTAATTTGTCCAGTGTTCATTCCCCTAACTATGTTCCTGGCATGGAGATATGTTAGCACAGCCATGCCAGGAGCAGGGTTTATGGCCAGAGTCTTTATTACCAGCATGAGCAATGGTGCTGTAATGACCAGCATCAGGAAGATTTAATATGGTTTGCAAAGGCATCGACTCAAAAAAGCTTTCAATGATAATTCACTAAAAATAAAATAAAAGTAGAAGAATGTTTTAAACAGCAGCCTGACATCTATGATATATCCGCAGTGTATTTAATATGTTTTGATGCATTTTTTACTTTTACTTAAGCACTGTATGCTCATTTTAGATAACTTAGAATAACATAATTTAAAAATCACCTGAAATATTACCACCAGAGATGATCATTATAAACATTTTATTGTTAAGCCTTCCAGAATTCTGTCCTGGTCATTTAACAGTTAGTAAAAATAAAAATATATTTGTCACACTATATATCCTGTATAACTGCCACACTCATTTAGCTATATTACAAATACCTTCCCAAGTCCTATATGAAATTACATTTATATATATATATATATATATATATATTTTATTTATTTATTTGACAGACAGAGATCACTAGTAGGCAGAGAGGCAGGCAGAGAGAGAGGAGGAAGCAGGCTCCCCGCTGAGCAGAGAGCCTGATGTGGGGCTCGATCCCAGG
>NC_081571.1:53227130-53255072 GCF_022355385.1 Mustela nigripes
GCTCTCTCTCTCTCTGCCTGCCTCTCTGCCTACTTGTGTTCTCTGTCAAATAAATAAATAAAATCTTTAAAAAAAAAAAAAAGAAAGAAAGACCCAATAAATACTAGGGCACCTGGGTGGCTCAGTAGGTTAGCATCTGCCTTTGGCTCTGGTCATGGTCCTGAGTCCTAGGATAGCACCTGAAGCTCAGCTCCCTTCTTGGCGAGGAGCCTCCTTCTCCTTCTTCTCTCCACTCATGCTCTCTGTCACTATTTCTGTCTCTCTTTCTCTCAAATAAATTTTTAAAAATCTTAAAAGAAAAAAAAAAAAGACCCAATACTGATAATGACTTATATAGTAAAAGGATAGTTTCCTTTCATTTAAAAATTAGCTGGTATGTTTGTTCTCCTATAAAAATCATCTTTTTTCCCATCTCCCACATCTCCAAGAGAGGAAGTAAACAAATTGTTTTCCTTTCTTCTCTACCTGCTAGGAACTAGGAGGCAAATCTGAAACTTAACCTCAGCAATTAGGATATGCTCTAATGATTTACATATCTGCATTTCCTTCTTATTTGGTCTTAATTCTCTTTGCTACTTAAAAGTATATATATTTCATTTTAGTTTATATATAATGAAGCCAGATGTAAAAACTATTAAGACTATATACTGATGGTCAAAATCTCAGCTACAAGAAAGATACAAATTAAAAGCTCAAAAAAGTCCCTATTCTCTCAGTCCTGCTCTGTTCTTGGTTAAAAGCCATGTAAAAACAACCTTTAAAAAATGTGTCCCATTTGTGATTCTTTTCTTTAGGGAAAAAAAAAATTCTTAGAGGTAGAATCAGAGAGCATGAATGCTATATAAAAAAATAAGAATTGGGCCAAGATTGTGAATTATATGAAGGAATGAAAACTGTTGCTGGTTTTTTTTTTTTAAAGATTTATTTATTTCTTTATTTGACAGACAGAGATCACAAGTAGGCAGAGAGGCAGGCAGAGAGAGGGGAAGGGAAGCAGGCTCCCTGCCGAGCAGAGAGCCTGATGCGGACCTTGATCCCAGGACCCTGGCTGGGATCATGACCTGAGCCGAAGGCAGAGACTTTAACCCACTGAGCCACCCAGGTGCCCCATGAAACCTGTTTTTTTTTAATTGATTTGGTCCTTATATTGAATTGAAGGCTACTCACATATCATAATATACTATATTTCCTTTTAGACAAGTCTTAATTCTTTCCAGGATGCTACTTAGCATAATAATGTTGAATCTGTGACCATAGGTTTTTGTTTGAAAGCAGCAGTATCTATTTAATTTTTTTTTAAAGATTTTATTTATTTATCAGAGAGAGGGGGAGACAGCGAGCACAGGCAGACAGAATGGCAGGCAGAGCTGCCTGAGCAAGGAGCCCGATGTGGGACTCGATCCCAGGACGCTGGGATCATGACCTGAGCCGAAGGCAGCTCCTTAACCAACTGAGCCACCCAGGCGTCCCAACAGCAGTATCTATTTTAAAAGAAAGAAATCTAAGGGAACAAAAACCCTTAAAATGTAATTTGTAAAACAGAACTACCATATGATCCAGCAATCCTCCTTCTGTGTATATATTCAAAGAAAATAAAATCACTACCTCAAAAAGGTATCTGCACTCCCATGTTCTTTGCAGCATTACTCACAGTAGCTAAGATATGGAAACAACCTAACTGTATGTTGACAGATGAATGCATTTAAAAATGTGGTGTGTGTCTCTCTCTATATATACACACAACAGAATACCATTCATCCTTAAAAAGAAAGAAATCCTGCTATTTTTGACAACATGAATGAATTAGGAGGACATTATGTTAAATGAAGTAAGCCAAACACAGACAGATAAATATTGCATGATCTCACTTATCTGTGGGATCTAAAAAGTAGAACTCTTGGTAACAAGAGAGTAGACAGTGGTTACCAGGGTTGGGGAGTAAGAGAAATGAGGAAATGTTGGTTCAGAAGAACAAACTTTCAGTTATAAAAGATGTATAAGTTCTGGAGACCTAATATATAGATAGTATAGTGACTATAGTTAATAATAATGTATTGTGGAGTGGCTCCAGCCACTCTGGAAAACAGCATGAAGGTTCCTCGAAAAGTTGAAAATAGAGCTACTCTACGACCCAGCAATCACACTACTGGGTATTTACCCCAAAGATACAAATGTAGTGATCTGAAGGGACACCTGCACATCAATGTTTACAGCAGCAATGTCCACAACAGCCAAACTATGGAAGGAGCCCAGATGTCCATTAACAGATGAATGGATAAAGACAATGTGGTTCATATATATAGATCAAAAAATGAAATCTTGCCATTTGCAACAACATGGATGGAACTCTAGAGGGTATTATGCTAAAGTAAATAAATCAACCAGAGAAAGATAATTATCCTATGATCTCACTGATATGTGGAATTTGAGAAAAGAGGCAAAGGATCATAAGGGAAGAGAGGAAAAAATCAAACAAGATGAAACCAGAGAGGGAGACAAACCATTAAGGGACTCAATCTCGGGAAACAACGTGAGGGTTGCTGGAATAGAGGGGGATGGGAGGGATGGGGTGTCTGGGTGACAGACATTGGGGAGGTATGTGTTTTGGTGAGCGCTGTGTATTGTGTAAGACTGATGAATCACAGACCTTACCCTGAAACAAATAATACTATTATATGTTAATAATAAAAACAATAATGTATTGTGTACTTGAAATTTGCTAAGAGAGTAGACACCACACAGACACATATAAAAAGGTAGCCATACAAGGTGGTGGATTATGTTAATTAACTTGATTGTGGTAATCATTTCACAATGTACACATAATACCAAAACATCACATCATATACCTTAAATATATACAATTTTTATTTGTCAGCTATACCTCAATAAAGCTAAGGAAACGGTGTAGTTTGTAAAAGAAGAAATCAAAAGCATCCTTTGGCCCATGAGAAGCTTTTCTTATATATTTTATTTTTTTTTTCTTATATTTTATATATTTTTAGTTTTACAAAGAATTCTCATTATATTTCCATTGCATTCACTTGGTGGTTGTTTTTTTAGAGTACCAACTACTGTGGGGAGTCTTAAGTATCCAAGCAATCAAAACAAACAAAAACAAAACTCTAAGGCCAATTAAAGTAGTCAATGATAAAACATTTCCTTGAATATATCTTGAAGAATATCTAATTTTTCACTCATCCCCTTTTCTTCTTCCTTGCTTACAGAAAAGCAGTAGAAATGATCATATGAATAAGATGACTCCACATATAAACTACTGAGTTACGCAAATCTCTAGCTGATAAAACTATTATCAAGAACTGGTATGATGATCAGAATTTTATAAACATTTTTAGTCAGAAAATTCAGGGTCAACTCTGTTTAAAGATAAGATTCATTTAGATATCATTCTCAAATATTAAGCCTAAAAAGAATAAGAGTAGAACAGTTAAATGCAAAGTTCATCCTCCTGCCAAAGAAGATGAAAATTCCCTAAATATATTCACAGAGGAGTACTGTGAAAGTGATCAACTATGACAGTACACCAGTTCAGCATTATATTGAAAATAGTGAAATTTATCAAATTCCCAAAGAAAACAAGTTCAGATCTTTTGTGTGTACTAATAAATATAAAGCACATCAAAACTGAAAGTAAGGGACACCTGGGTGGCTCAGTTGGTTAAGCAGCTGCCTTCGGCTCAGGTCATGATCCCAGCGTCCTGGGATCGAGTCCCACATCAGGCTCCTTGCTCAGCAGGGAGCCTGCTTCTCCCTCTGCCTCTGCCTGCCATTCTGTCTGCCTGTGCTCGCTCTCTCCCCCTCTCTCTCTTTGATTAAAAAAAAAAAACTGAAAGTAAAAACAATTACAATTTTCCTTAAGAAAGATTTTAGACATTCTTTACTAGCAATTACAGAACAATGAACTACAATTGAATGAGTAAAATCACAAACCTGAAATTGTGGAATTGTCATTTCAAAGGACTTGTTCTTTACTTGGCCTGAATGATCTGCCACTTTCAGCAACACTGCAACATAAGGATACTTAAGAGATCTGCAACTGTCCGAGCTCACTGCCATACCCAGCTTCCACTGAAAATCTACAAGCTGTAATGAAACATTATAGAAGGATACATGGGTAATAACACTGCCATGAATGCAGATATTTATTCAATTTTACTGCTCTCACACTGAACTTTTAGTTTCAGTGCCAGTCACAGTAAAAGAAAATATCTTCATTTTAATATTGCTAGGGGAACAATAATCAAATGAAAATGGGAGAGAGGCAATATGGGATAGAAACAGAGTTGGAAAACAACACCGTCATCATTACAATAAAACACACACACATCCATCTTTACCAGATGTACAATGGAAGTAGAAGGAAGATGTGGTACGACTTCTGGTTTTCCCTTCATTTTGCTCCTGCATTTAATGGGACCACAAATGCTTTGTAGCCTCTCTCACCTCACTCTCCTGTTCCATATATGCTTTCTCCCATTCCACGACCCAAAATCCTAAAATGGAAGATGAGCTACATACCATCTTCATATGTGACTGGGACCCACATGGGAACCATTCCAGTTTCCTCACTCACCATGGTCCTCGACCTGAAGCCATACGCGAGCATAAGCACTTGGTGACAAGGTGGTTTTAGATTTCATCACTGTTAATGATGAACACCTGTCAGGTGATGTGCTATGTAGTTTATATGTATTAAATGCCTCATTGACTCATTGTAACATTATAGGCTATTATTTCCACTTTGCGGATGACAAAACTGAATTTCAGAAAGCTTAGGTAATGTGTGCAAGGTCACACATTTCTGTGATCAGAACTGAAACCAAAGTCTGCTGGACTCCAAAGATTATATGCTTATTGACTACTGGCTGCCTTAATACTTTTAATCTAATTTCTGTTGATGATTGCTCAGTGTTCTGGGCATAAAACAGGATTGGATAAATTCAGCTCTTAATATTGACTAAAACCCAAGATGGTGAGTAGAAGGATTTTGTTTCTTGTTTTCAAAGCTTTAACAAGTAAATGGTACACAGCAGGCACTTACAAAAAATACTTGTTGATAGACTGATACTTTTTGCTATCAAATGAGTGCTGATAGGGCAAAAAGCTTTGCTTATAAATAAACCTCTTTTTATAAAACTTAGGATGTTCTATAAACAAGACTCATCTATATACTGCCTACAAGAGACAGGCTAATACACTACAAATGAAGGGATGGAAAAGGTATTCCATGCAAATGGAAACCAAAGAAAGCTGGGGTAGCTATACTTAATATCAGACAAAATAGACTTTAAAATGACTGTGATAAGAAACATAAAAGCAAGTTACATAATGAAAAAGGGTTCAATCCAATAAGAAGATATAACATGTAAATATTCATGCACTCAACACAGGAGCACCTAAATAGACAAAGCAAATATTAACAGACCTAGAGGAAGAAACAGACAGCAGTACAATAACAGCAGAAGACTTTAATACCACTTTTACATCAATGGATAGAACACCCAGAGAGAAAATCAATAAGGAAACATCAGCCTTAAACAATATGTTCTAACATATTGGACTTAACAGATGGACTTAACAGATATTTACAGAACATTCCATCCAATAGTGAGAAAATACACATCTTCCCAAATGCACATGGAACATTTGCCAAGACATATCATTTGTTAGGACAAAGAAAGTCTTAATGTAAGAGTACTGAAATCCTATCAAGCATCTTTTCTGACCACAATGGTATGAAACTAGACATTAATTACAAGGAGAAAAACAAGAAAATTCACAAATATATGGAGACCTAACAACGTGTTACTGAATAATCAATGGGTCAAAGAAAAACTCAAAAGAGAAATTTTAAAAATACCTTGAGACAAAGGAAAATGAACATGTAATATAACAAAAGTTATGGGATACAGCAAAAGTTGTTCTCAGATGAAGTTCACAGCAATAAACACCCACCTACTCAAGAAACAAGAAAAGTCTTAACTAAACAAGCTAACTTTACACCTCAAGAAAATAGAGGGGAACCTGGGTGGCTCAGTCAGTCAAGCATCTGACTCAATTTCAGCTAGGGCACGATCCCAGAACCCTAGGATCCAGACCTCCCTCAGCCAACCTGCATGGCTGGGAGTCTGCTTCTCCCCCTCCCTCTTCTCTCCAACCTCCCTTTCCCTCCCCACCCCCAGCTTGTGCTCTCTCTCTCTCAAATAAATAAGTAAGATCTTAAAAAAAATTAGAGACACAAATAAATGGAAAGATATCCTGTGTTCATGGATTGGAAGAATTAATGTTGTTAAAATATTGTCCATACTACTCAAAGCAATCTACAGATTCAAACCAACCCCTATCAAAAGTCCAAAGATATTCTCTACAGAAATAGAAAAAATTCAAATAGCCAAAGCAAATTCTGAGAAAGAACAAAGCTGGAGATGTCATGCTCTCTGGTTTCAAACTATGTTACAAAGTTATAATTTTTAAAGGATAGCACTAGCATGAAAAGAGACAGATTAATGGAACACAATAGAGAGCCCCCAAATAAACCCATTCATATATGGTCAATTAACTTATGACAAGGGAAGCAAGAATATACAGTGGTGAAAGGACAGTATCTTCAATAAATACTGGCAGACTGAACAGCCACATGCAAAAGAAGGAAACTTGACTACTATCTTATACCATACACAAAAATCTACTCAAAATGGATTAACAACTTGGAAGTAAGATCTGAAACCATAAAACTCCTAGAAGAAAATGTAGGCGTAAGCTCCTTGGTGATGATTTTTCCAGAAATCTTGGTGATGATTTTTTGAATATGACACCAAAAGCAAAAAAAGTAAAAGTAAGCAAGTGGGACTACATTAAACTCAAAGCTTCTGCACAGCAATATTCATAATAGTCCTCAATTGAAACCACCCAAATGTTCAGCAGTTGTAAGAAAGATAAATATGTATACAGCAATGAGCTTCAGCTACACTAACACCAAAATGTTGAAAGAAACAAGTCAAAAGATACATGATTCCATTCACTTAAACTTGAGAAACAGGAAATACAATGTTGTTTAAGGCTGCATACACAGGTAGGAAAACTATATAGAGGCAAGAATGTGATTATCACCAAAGGATCATCATTACCTCCAGGGAGAAGAGAAGGGAGAGGTGCGATTGGGGAAGGGTATGTGGTGGGCTTCTGGGGTACCAGTAATACTCTAGTTCTTGAATTTGATTATGGTTACAAAGGTGTTCACTTTAAAATTATTCATTAAGCTGGCCATGGTAATGCACTTTTTTTTTTTTGCATATGTTATCTTGTAGATATCAGGTGGGGAGAAGGAATATAAGTCACTGAATACAAAACACTTTTCTGGTGGAAAGGAAAAACATTGTAGGCTACAGTGATCAGAGGAATGCTTTACAGAGAACATAAGCTTTCAGCTCAGTTTTGAAGATTAAACAGAACTGAAATTGAGATGAGAATGTGTCTTCTTTATATATTCCAAAAATATACACCTAACAGAGAATAAATGGTTACTAAATATTAAGCTGAACCAACCAGAGATGGAGAGAGTCCATATCTGGTACAAGAGAGCATTTAACTGCCTTAAAGTGGACAGCTCCTCTAAGGAAGTATGGAAGATAAAGCTGAAAAAAAGAGATGAAGAAGCCAATAATTATTTTCAAATTGTGGGTTTTCAGAGGTTTTTAAAGTATTCTCATATACTTTAGCTTATGGAAAATATGTTAAATCATTTAAACTTTTTCGGTATGCAATGGAGACTCACTGAATTTTTTTCAGTAAAGACAAGGATGTGAAAGTATAGATTAAAAAATATTCATCTGGTGGTGGCAGAATACAATAATCCAGGAAAGAGGTTTTAAGTGCTGGAACTAAGGTGGTAACTAGCAGGATTAAACTGATCCTTAAAGAATGAATCAGTAGGTCCTGACATTTTTCTTCACAATTATGGGAGATCAAAGACAACTATGCAAATGTGAGTACAGATGATAGGGAGAATGTTGATATCATGTTACCAATCAGACTTGGTATATTTAAAGATTAGCAAGTGGGGATACAGGATATTTAAATAGGAATGTTCAATAAGTGGCTAAAAATCCAAGAACAGAATCTAAGAGAGTTCATGATTAGAGATACAGTTTTTGTATTAGATTAATGGGGATATCCAAAAATTTAATTCAGAGTTCTTCTTAGACTTACTCAGCCTGTACAATTATTTTCTTTCTTTCTTTCTTTTTTTTTTTTTTTTTTAAGATTTATTTATCTGAGACAGAGATCACAAGTAGACAGAGAGGCAGGCAAAGAGAGAGGAGGAAGCAAGCTCCCTGCTGAGCAGAGAGCCCGATGCGGGGCTCGGTCCCAGGACCCTAAGATCATGACCTGAGCCAAAGGCAGAGGCTTTAACACAATTTCTTGATGCTTTACTGTCTACAGGAAAATGGTAGAGAAAATCATTACTTATCTGACTATGAGTCCAAAATAAAACTCTGGACTATTTAGAACGTTTCAAACAGAAAATCAACAAAGGAACACAATGTTGGAATCCGCGGACAATGGTGAACTCTCAAGTGACAAAACAGGGAGAGCTACCACCCAGACACTCACTGTGCAAAAGGAATACTCTTAAATAAAAGAAAGATGGAATTCAGTTTATGATTCTAAAACTGAACACTCAAATGCTAATTAAAAGCAAATTTTCTAATTAATGTGGTTTAGCCTTAACTAGGAATAATTGCACTGGAGATTTTAACAAGAAAAGAATAAAAGAAAAATCAGAGCAGAGCACACATCATTATGGAGGATATTAAGAATGAAATAATACACTCTCTAAACTATTACAGAATTAAGAAAAGGAAAATGTACAAAGAAAAAAAGGAAAATGTATAAAGAAAGAAAAAAAACTAGTAGTGAAAAAACATAAAAACATCCCCAAGTAAAATGAATAGAAAGAGGGACACCTGGGTGGCTTGGTCAGTTAAGTGTCTGCCTTTGGCTCAGGTCATAATTCCAGAGTCCTGGGATTGAGTCTCAAGTTGGTCTCCTTGCTCAGGCGGGAGGCTGTTTCTCCCTCTGCCTGCCCCTCTCTCTCACTCTCTCTCTAGCAAATAAATATATAAATTCTTAAAAAAGAAACAAGAAAATTATAAAACAAATATAGATAAAAAGGAAAACAAAGAAATTAGCTATAGTCAGTCACGGTTTTAGTGTGACTAAAAATTTAATTGATCTAGGGGCTCCTGGGTGGCTTGGTTGAGTGCCTGACTTCGGCTCAGGTCATGATCTCAGGGTCCTGGGACAGAGCTCCATGTCCAGCCAGCTTCACACTCAGCAGGGAGTCTGGTTCTCCCTCATCTTGTGCCCTTCCCCGTACTTGTTTGCGTGCGCACACACACACACACACTCTCTCTCTCTCTCAAATAAATAAAATCTTTAAAAAAATAATTGATAGGTAGCTGCAGTTATCAATGTAAAAACATCATATAAAAACTATAAAGAAAAATATTGGTAAACACCATTTCAGTTTAAATTTACATTTCAGTTTAAATTTAACTTTTATTTTTTCAAAATACAACATATAGTATTAGAAAAACAATCATGCACTACTCTATCTTAACTACTATTTTCTTATTTCTAGTCTTTGTATGTATTTTTTATAGCTGGAGTCATAAAATACATACTTTGGTGTTCTCTTCTTTTTAAAATGAAAGTCTGCCAATGGAAGGAATGTAAAGTATTTTCCACACATTAATCTCTCTCAAAAGTAACTATGAGGAAAATATAGACCAAATAACTCACCCAACGATACAAAACTTGTATAGTTGCTATTCCGACCCTAATCTGTCTGATCCCATATTCTATGCAATTTTCATTATACCCAGCTGCAACATTACTCTTTGGAATTAAATTAAGTTCTAGTAGGTCAAAAAGTAAACAGGCCTAGGATGGCATGAAAATATCATCTTCTACATGCTAGACTCGAGCTGTCCAATACAGTAGCCATTACCCAAATGTGACTATTTAAATTAATAAAAAATTTCACTTCCTCAGTTGCACTAGTCATATTTCAAGTGCTCCAGAGTACATCTGGCTAGTACTACCTACTGGACAGTGCCAACAGAGAACATTTCCACCACCACAGAAAATTCTATTGGACAGCATTATGCTACACTTAGTGTTTGTGTGTGAAAATTGATTAAGGCATGAGTTATTAGCAAATTTCTACTGGAGAAGTCATATTACTCTAGTCCAAGTATACAACATTCGCTAAGTTATTAGGCTTCCTCACCTTGTTTATTGATACCTTTCTCCATTCTCTGCTTTTTAATTTTCTCAATAGCACTCATCATTATCTGAAATTATCATGTTTACTTATCACCTGTACCCCAAGGAAATTCAAACTTCCTAAGAGGAAGAGCATTATCCATCTAGTTTATTACTGAATCTACTACAACGATACTTGGTACAAAGTGAATGTTCAAATAAATATTTGTTGAACTAGTATGTTTGTAACTTCCAGAGCTTATGGTAACTGGTCTCCAAAGATAGATTCCAATAGTGTCACCCCTCCACGTACATACATGTCACTCTTCACATTAAGTGGAGCTTATTTTCCCTCTGCACCAATATGAGCTGTCCCTGTCATTGCTCCGACCAGCAGAATATGGCAGAAGAGGCTTTCTGGAATCGTTGAGCCCAGGCCTTAGGAGAAATGGAAGTGTCGGCCTTTTTCTTTATGCAATGCTGGCTCTTGGGACTTTCCCTCTTGAAACCCAGCTACCTTAAGGTGAACAGCCATGTAGGGAGAATAAGCAAGCCACTCCAATGATCAGCTCTGGCTGAGCTCTTAGCCAACGTCATCACTAGCCATGGGGGTAAGCCCTCTGGGTTTCTGGCTCAATCAGGCTTCTAGATGACAAGGAGTAGAAGCTACCACCTAGCTAAGCCTGGATAACCCACGAGAGTCCTGAAAGATCACTCAACTGTTATTTCAAGTCACTAAGTTTTGCACAGTTTATTACACAGCCAATACATAACTAAAGCAGATAAACATAACTGGCTGAAAATAACTTTGTCAATAAATTTAACATATGACATCAAAAACATATTCTCTTAACTGTTTAATCTAAAATATACCAATTCTAGAAATTTTAGCAAAAACAGCTAAAAGATATTTCAGATTTAGTTTGTTTAACCTGTTCCCTCTGAGAGATGCTAATACTTCTAATAAAAGTCAGAAAAAATAAAGCCTTTCCCAATAAACACACTCACCACTAAAAAATTCATAGTACATATGCCCTCTAACACCAGACATGTATCACCTTCCCTCAAAAATGTTTCTCATCCTCATTTCATTTCTACTGATGACCCCCGTTCCCTCAGTGACACAGGTTTGAAAAGTTGGTCAACTTCGATTTTTCTCAAAATATGTAACAACTGATAGGCATTCAAGATTTTATTTTAGCCAATGCCAATGTTTATTCCCTTCTTCCCAATCTCATTGCCCCAGACCTACACAAATACCTTTTTTGTTTTTAAATCTTATCTTAAATTTTACTGCAGCCTCTTAGTTTCTTGCCTAGGTCTTTGTTGGCTCTAATCCAGACTATGGTCTCTAAATACTGTTTATAGATTAGCCAAATCTAATATCACAGGTCAAAACTTGTGACATTTACTGGCTCATGAGGTAGATACCAAGTACCTGAGTTATCTTGCAGCACAGACCCCATTTTCCCACTCATCCTCAAATAGTGCTGCATCCCTTCTTTAAATCTGCTTTTAGCTTTTATACCTTTGCTCATACTGCTCATTCCCCTTGCAGTAGAATTCTCAAACATCTACTTAAAATTCCTCTCAAATTCTACTTGCTCTGTGAAGTCTTTCCTAGTTTATTTAAACTTACTATGAATATTCACATCATTTCTTACACCTTAGCACCTAGAACATTCTGTCTTGTATAGGTGGATCTGTCCCCCACCCCCACATCCACTGTATACTCCTTGAGGGCAGTTTATGCATCCAACACATAAACACAGAAAAACAAACATAAGCATTTATGAACCACTATATAAAATGTACAAGTTAAAGTCACTATGTCTCATATATGGGAAAAGAAAAAACAGCACAAGATATTGTCAATGGAACATCTTACCTTTTTTTTTTTCCAATGTATTTATTTGAGAGAAAGAGGATGAGAGAGAAAGAAAGAGAGAGAGAGAATGAGAGGGCTGAGGGTCAGAGGGAGAAGCAGACTCCCCACTGAGCAGCGAGCCCAATGTGGGACTTGATCAAGAGACTCCAGGATCATGACCTGAGCCAAAGGCAGTCACTTAACCAACTGAGCCACCCAGGCACCCTGGAACATCTCACTTTTTACTTCTACCATAAAACTGTCAAGGAAAGCAGTAACAGTGGTAGCGGTAGGAATAATCATTCATCTATGATGATGCGTTCTAGTTGGACATCTGTAAGAAATCATAAGCTACTTCGAAACAATGATTCTAAGTATCAGAACCGTGTAGTAATGAGTAACCTGAGACCTCTGGTGCTGGGTAAGATAGCACTATGATTTGTTCAATGTAACAAGCTCAAATTCTGAAGTCAGACCACCTGATTGGAATCTCAGCTCCCCTACCTTTTAACGATGTGGCCATGGACAAGTCACAATATGCTCCAATATTCAATAAAAATTTACTAAAGAATACTGTGGTCTAGGCATTGGGGATATAAAAAAAGAATTTAAAAAAGTCCCTGACTTCAGGCCTCAGGACCTTACCTTCTAGTGGGGAAGACAAACAATAAACAAATATAAAAAGTGTAAAAGAAAAAAAAAAATGCAGGTTAAGGATAGAGTGACCAGGAAGGCTATTTAGGTAGAATCTGGGAGAGACTTCTTTGAGGAGTGTCTTCTGAGTAGAAAGGGAACAGAATAAAGGAAAGGGAAAAAGCCACACAGACTTCTGGGAAAATAGAACAGTCTAGACAAAGGGAGAAGCACGCCTGACATGAACAGGGAACAACAATGAGGCCCATGTAATTGGACTGGCATGAACCAGAAGAGTCAGGGATGAGGAATCAGTTTTTGAAGGGCCTTGCAGGCCATGTCTATGGCTTTCTTCTAGTGTGACAGGAATCACTTCAAAAAGACTCTGAGCAGGAGAAAGACATGGTCTACCTTAGACTTGCAAATGGCTCATCCAAATTGCTGGATAGAGCATTAAGTTTAAGAAGAAAAGCAAGGAGACCCAATTGAGAGCCCACTGCAAAGCAGTGTAGACAAGAGGATGGAGGGTTGCACTTAGGTGGTAGTAAGGCAAGATGAATTTAGAGTATAGTTTAAAGGTGGAGAACAGTTGGTATGCTGATGGGTAATATGGGGGGTTGTGAACTCTCACTGGAGCTATTGTCTCAATTAACCTGGCTATTTCATACACTCATGAGAAATATTTAAAGACAGAATGTGTTACAGGTCAAGCCTAAACACTAGTTTTATCTAAAGTATTTTAAAGAGCATATACAGCAAACATAAATGACTTAAAGCTGGGTAATGGATTTTTTCCCCTTAACAATATTCTTGAATAATCATTTTTTTTTCCAGCAGCACTTTTAAAACTGCATCGTGAACTATGAATAAAAATGTTCTACTTAGGAGTTCCTGGTGGTAAAACTCACGGAAGCATACAGGTGCTTCCCACCCTTTCTCCCCCAGTGACTAGGTCCTTGAGGTTTTCACTCTGACTTATCCACAGTTCCTCTAAGCACTTTATCAATTATAGTTTAGGTTTTCCTACCCTGGCACTGGTTTCCACCAGATTTCTATTCTTGTGACTTGTAATTCTCTGTATTCACCTCTGTCTCTCCAATTTGAAGGCAACAGTTTCCCTTGGGACCTCACTTCTCTGATGGATCCAAGAGTTGTTAACTCTTCAGTTTGTTCAGCTTTTTACTTGTTTTTATGATGAAGTGACGTCTTCCACATTCCAAGCTCCTTATATGCCAGACTGGAAACCGGACGTCTAGCACTCATTGCCATTTTCCTCATAAAGGCTTTGAACAATCTTTTGTTAGATGACTGCAAGGTTTATAATTTATGTTATAAATGATATCTTTTACAAAAATATTTTTCAGCCTCTGTGTCTGACTTACTAACAACTGAATCAATCACCTTGCTAAACATTCTAATGTTTCTAAATTATTTTGGGCTCTTTTTTTTTTTTTTTTTTTTTGGTCTTGGCTTCTTCCATGTAAATAATCCTATAACCTGTGAATGATTCCATGGAAGGAATGGGTAGTTGGCTCAAACAGCTTCCCTTTCACCCAACCAAATGTCCACATTCCAACCCTTGAAATCTGTGAATATAGATTCAACTAAATTAAGGATCTTAAGGTTGGAAGATTTTTCCTGATTTATCCAGGTAGATCCAACATAATGAGGGTCCTTATCAGGAGGCAAAAGGTTCAGAGTCACAGAAAGACTTGTGATCTTAACAGAACAAGAAGTGATGATGTGATTATGGAAGCTAAGGCTGGAATGCTGTGTTTCAAAGAAAGAAGTAGAAGCCACAAGCCAAGGAATGCAGACAGCCTCTACAAGCTGGAAAGAACAGGAAATAAAATCTTCCCTAGAGCTTCCAGAAGGAACACAACCTGGGCAACACTTTGAGTCCCACAAAACTGATTTTGAACTTCCAACCTTCAAAACAGAGATAATAAATCTGTGCTGTTTTAAAAAGTGCCCCTCCCAAAACAGGCTCAATTTTTAAAAGCCTATAATCAACACAATTCAGTTTCAGGATGTCTTGCTGAAATAAACATATTCCTTAGTGTAAGTGAATAGATAAAAATGATTTGAGAGATTCAATCAAAGTGTACTAAATAACTCTGAGCAAAGCCAGGTAAGGGGGTTGTTAATCTATTTTAGTTCCCCCTACCTCCCAGGAATCCTCAAAAGCAACAGCAGCTGGAGACAGTTGACCGGGAGCAGCCAATGGGCTCTCCACTGTACTCCTGTTTATTTATTTCAGCCCTTTCTTATGGTTTGTTTGGACTTGGGAAACCCCTGACCTAAAATGCCCTAGTTTTTGTACTCTTCTTCTGGGAAATGTGTTATTAAGTTGTTCATCTGAAAATAAGTTATTACCTGAAACAGGACAGAAACACTTCGAACAAAGAGGCATAAAATATACTTAAAAATTCAAATTCTTTTTTCCTCGCATAAAATATGTAGCCATTGAAAGATTGAAGAGATATACTTTCCTTCTTCAAAATAACTTTTTCAAAGGCTAAGGAAATGTTTGCTGTGCTACCTTTTGTAGATTTTTAAAAATTTCTTCTATTTATCGTATTTTAAAAATACCTTACACCTAGTTTTGAATAAACGGTCACCAAGAATAAGAATTGCTCGGTACTCTTTGTGCTGGAGTGGGCGGAAGAGGTCCCACTACAACGGCCGCGGCTACCGTAGCAGGTGCAAAGCGGAAGGAGCAATGCAGGCTGGCGGGATGAAAGAGACTCGGAGACACAGGCGTTGGATTGCGGGACTGCTGGGGAAGGCTCCCGGCGGCATCGTCCCCCCGCGGCAGGGTGCGGGTCAGGGGCTACCGCCCGCCCCTCGCCCAGCTGACGCTCGCTGAGGGCGGGGCGGCCCTTCACTCACCTGGTTGGTGACCTGAAATGAAGGCAGAAAACACAATTTAGGGAAACAACCCTCCAGCTCCAGAGCCCCGCTGCCCCGGATCTTCTCAGGCCAGGACTTACCTCGGACTTCGCATCCAGTCGCGGCTCGCTGCAGCCCTCCATGGCACGGGACGAGGGCCCGGACCACCGACTGACCAGGTGGCCTGCCCCCACCTCGGAGGCCAACACTTCCGCTTCCTTCTCCCGCCCCTCGCGGCCTGGCGCACGCAGCGGAAGTGGGGGGGAGCGGAAAAACAAACATATTTGTGTAACTCACCCTTACTGTCAATTAAACATCAGTTCCAAGGAGATATTCATCAGTAAGGACATTTATGTGGGGAAAGGTCCGAAGGCTACGGAGATACCTTGTGAGGGGAAGGACCGATTAGCTTCAGGATGCCATCTTCCCCTTCTAGCCTGTAGACGTGGACTCTTCCGATGTGCGCACCCCCGCTCACCCCCCCGCGCTTTCTGCGCTCGCGCGCAGACTGGCGGCCGCCGGAGGAATTGATCCCACCAAGTTTAAAAACAGCTGGAGACCACGTCTCTTTCGCCGTAGAAGTCGCTGGGCTGGAAGATGCCATTGGAAACGATAGTTGCGTGATTGGCTTTTGTCCCTCGGATTACTTCACTGGCCTAGCTGCGGGTGGGGTGGGGATGCTTTCCGTTATCACGCTGCCACCGACCAACCCCGGCTCTCAGCTGACTACGGGGTACCTTCTTTTTTTTTTTTAATATATTTTTTTAAAGATTTTATTTATAGATCACAAGTAGGCAGAGAGGCCGGCTGAGAGAGAGAGAGGAGGAAGCAGGCTCCCCGCCGAGCAGAGAGCCCGATGCGGGGCTCGATCCCAGGACCCTGAGATCATGACCTGAGCCGAAGGCAGAGGCTTTAACCACTGAGCCATCCAGGCGCCTACGGGTACCTTCTCATCCGGGTCTTCCTTCTTTCCCCCTCCGCATCTCACATGCCTTCTCCGCAGTATCTAAGGCGATTTTTTTTTTTCCCTCGCCAACTTTTTATTTTGAAAAACTTGAAATTTTTTGGAGAAAAGTTGCAAAAGTAGTTCAATCAACATCCGTGTGCCCTTCATCTAGATTCATCAACTTAACATTTTATCCATTTGCTTTACCTCTAGCTACATATACGGTCATGACGGCGCTTCATCTCTAAATACTTGAGCTTATAGCGTCTTAAAACAAAGACATTTCCTAAATCATCACAATACCTACGACACTCAGGAGATTTAATATTGACAAAATACTATGATCTAACACGTGGACCAAATTCAAATATCAGTGGTCTCAATATTCTTTAGAACTGTTCCCCATGTTAACCCACGGCCAGAATCTAATCAAGAATTACCGTTGAATTTGGTTATCATTTCTGCTCCATCTCTTCCAATCTAGGACTGCACCGGCGAAATGTCCTTGGGACTGCATTGGTTCTTTGTTGGAGGCTCTCCGGGAGGATCCGTTTTCCACTTGTTGCTAGAACTCGGTTCTACGCAGGTCCCACTTCCTTGCTGGTTTGTTTTTGGATGTGGGGTTCTTTGTGTCAGAGACATCAGCATTCCTTGTGGTCCTCTTCATCTTCAAAACCATTAATAGCAGAGATTCAAACCTTGAATCTCTGATCTCCCCTTCTGCATTATCTCTCCTCTGCTGTCTTCTCACTAATCTCTGAGTCCCGCTTGAGAATGTTCTGTTCTTAAGGTCTTAAATCATTATATCGAGCATTCTCACATAATCCAGGATAATCTCTACCTCTTAAGGTCCATAATCATAATTATATCTGCAAAATCAGTGCAGAGAAGTACCCAGATTAGTACTTGATTAAATAATCAGTGGATGAGACTCTTGGGGGGAGGAGCATCTTTAAAATTCTGCCACTGAAAACAGCCCTCTCAGGATTGCTGGAGAACTACATTGTTTTAATGAATGTAAAACTTCTAGAATCATGCCTGGCATGTAACACTGAGAATCTGTGCCAAAAAGCCACTGACTCGAGGTTATTGGACATAATTAAAAGTACTAACTGGCTTGGGAACATAGTCCCTGAATTAACCCAGTGATTTCTTTCTTATGAAAGAAAGTCCAGAAAAATAGAACACTGTGATGCATCCCACTGGTATGTCAATTCCATTTGTCAGGGATTATTTCTCTGAAGCTCTTGGTTGCCATCAGATGATGCTCCCTGGCGGCATTGTGCTCCATACCAGGCTACACGTGCGTGTGCACACACGCACACCCCCCACCCCCCCTTAATTACATAAAAATATTTCTGAAAAGTGAAAAGATAACATATATTAAAAAGTTAATTTTGTTTTTCTGTATTTTTCCTGCATTCCTTTTATTTTTTTTAAAGGTTTTTAAAATTTATTAATTTGACAGAGAGAGAGCATGCACAAGCTGGGGGGAGTGGGAGAGTAAGAGGCAAGCTCCCCACTGAGCAGGGAGCCCAATGTGCAGCTTGATCCCAGGACCCTGGGATCATGACCTGAGCTGAAGGCCCCTGCTTAATGTAGTGAGCCACCCAGGCTCCCCTTTCATGAATTTCTTTTAGAACTGTTTTTGTTTTTTTTTCTTTAGACATTAGTGCCCCTTTTCAAAAATTGAAAAATTTGGGGAGAGTAAAATGTCTATTGTGTTTAGGCCAATCTCTGCCAGTTGTTAATCTTGTTCTGTGCTCCTGACACTTCAGCATGTTTGACCAACAGTTTACTTTTTTTTTTTTCAAGATTTTATTTATGTATTTGACAGACAGAGATCACAAGTAGGCAGAGAGGCAGGCAGAGAGTCGAGGAAGCAGGCTCCCCGCTGAGCAGAGAACCCGATGTGGGGCTCGATCCCAGGACCCCGGGATCATGACCTGAGCTGAAGGCAGAGGCTTTAACCCACTGAGCCACCCAGGGGCCCCTCAACTGTTTACTTTTAAGACCTCCATCTTATTCAAGATCAGAACTTATGCAAGTTTCAGACTTGGAAAACACAGATTTTATGAATAGAGTCAAAAATGCTAAAATTCAAGATGTACAGCCATAACTTTTGTTTTATTTATATTTATTTTTTGTGATTACATGTTAAGTAGGACCTATAAGTAAGAAAACATGTTTTGGAGCTCCTAGCCAAACAAACAAAACCAACACTGACAGATGTGTAGGAGGATGTCCCCAGAACTATGGCATGAACTCTGACCTCTGTAGGTGTAATGGAGAAAACAAAACTGATACACATGAAGCAAGAAGTACTTCAATCGAAGCTTTTATTTTAGAGCTTTTCCGTGCCAAGCGACATTAACCCAGCTCAAAGTAGCCTGAGCAAAATAGCAAAATCATCCTGTCACGGGGTGATCTCTGAAATGCAGGGGTGGAGCCAAGTGCAGGAATCTCACAGAAGTGTGAGATTTTAATAGCAAAATTAAAATCTCTGTTTCTCAGCTGTGGTCTGATTCAGTTTGTCTGTCTGTTGGCTTATTTTCTTGGGTTTCTCCATATGCTGTAGAAGAGAGTCTCTGCCCATAGATGTATGACTGCTAGCACCGCTGAGGTCATAGCCTGTGGCTCATGATCCAAAGGGAAAGAGGAAGCTGCTCTTCCATCTCAATTTTTTTTTTAAGATTTTATTTTATTTTAGAGTGAGAGCACACATGCACACATGTGAAAGGGAGGGGGTGCAAGGCACACCGAGGAGGAGGGAAAAGCAGTGGGGGAAGAATCTCCAGCACACAGACCCCCACACTGGGCTCACTCTCACAACCCTGGATCACGACCCGAGCCAAAACCAAGGGTCAGAAACTTAACTGACAGAGCCACCTGGACACCCCCTTTCATCTCAATTCTTTTTTTCTTTTCTTTTCTTTTTTTTCCAATATAATGTATTATTTGCCCCAGGAGTACAGGTCTGTGACTCATCAGGCTTACACATTTCACAGCACTCACCATAGCACATGCCCTCCCCAATGTCCATAACCTAGCCACCCTAACCCTACCTTCCCACGACCCAGCAACCCTCAGTTTGTTTCATGAGATTAAGAGTCTCTTATAGTTTGTCTCCCTCCCAATCCCATCTTGTTTCATTTTTTTCCCTCCCTAACCCCCATGACCTTCCACACTGCTTCTCAAGTTCCTCATATAAGAGAGTCCATCTCAATTCTTAAAGGGAGACTTTGATTTGCCTATTTGGGTCATATGCCCACCCCTTGGACCAATACTGTGTCTAGGGCGATGCATTACTATTTTTTCCCTCTGCCCCCTATTGTGGCCATGAGAGGTAGAATTGTGTAACTGGCAGTCAGTAGCAACAAAAGGGATAAGAACACATACCCTTCAGGAGACAGAGGTGAGGATGATGCAACAAAACTTAGATGAAAAGGTACTGAAGGAACAAAAACAATAAATGTCCACTAAATACATTTACTAATGCTATACTATACAATTGGTAGATATAATAGGCAAAAATAATGGCCTCCTAAAGATGTGTTAAAAGATAAACCAAGTAAGGCCTGTTAAAAATTTTTAGAGTTTATTTGAACAAAGAAATCGATTCCTATCAGGCAGTGCCAAGCCAGAAATGGTTAGGAAGGCTCCACTCACAGGAACTCAAGAAGAGATTTCATAGAGAAATGGGGGAAGCAAAGTAAGGAAGGTATTGATTGGCAATGGCTTAAAGCCTAGTTGGCTGTGCGAGATTTGATTGTCCTTAGCATTTTGACCTTGTAAACTTGAGGCATTTAGAGGTGTGGATTTTGGTTTGCTTCACAGAGGCCACCACAACATTAGAGCCATCCCAGGCAAATGGGTTAATTTGTTTAATTAACAAATAGTCACTTCCCAAACCCCAGCATTTATGAATATAGTATGTCACATAGCAAGGAAGGATTAAATTTACAGTTGGAATTAAGTTTGCTAATCCCTGAATCTTAAAATCAGAAGGTGTTCTTGGTTTGCTGAGATGGGCCCCATGTCATCACAAGGGTCCTACTATGTGGAAGATGGTGACAAAGGAGTTAGAGTCACAGAGAAAGTGTTAGTGGTAGAGGACAAGAGCTAAGAAAAGCAGGCAGCTTCTAGAACCTGGAAAAGGAACGGACACGGATTCTCTTACACAAGAGCACAGCCCCGCTGCCACCTTGATTTTAGCCCAGTACAACCCATTTCGGATTTCTGACCTTCAGACTGTAAGATAACAAGTTTACATTGTTTTAAGCCACAAAGTTTGTGGTGGTTTGTTCCAGCAGCAGTGGGAAACTAGGACAGCACCGGAGGCTTTAGAGTTACATAGGCCTGAATCTAAATCTGTCTTCCACCACTCAGCTGTGTGACTTCAGTAAAGGCGGCCTTCCTGAACAACAGCTTTCCAATCCATAAAAATGAGGCTATTCATATTTGACTTAGACGGTTTTTACTAACTGCTAAATGAGATCACAACATAGTGAAGTCCCTGAAACATGGTTAAATACTTAATAAATACTGGTTCCTATTATAACCATCATGATATTCAATCCTCAAAAAAAGACGGTAAGTGATCTTTAGCATACATTGTTTCCATTTTAAAGATGAGAAAACTAAAGTTCACAGGGCACCTAAGTGGTTCAGTGCGTTGACCATCTGACTCCTGATTTCCGCTCGGATCATGACCTCGAGGTCATGAGACAGAGCCCCACGTTGGGCTCTGCATTCGGTGGGGAACCTGCTAGGGATTCTCTCTCTTCTTCTCTTCCTGCTCCTTTCCCCCAGCCTCCCTCTCTCTCTCCCGCTCAAATGAATAAATAAAACTTAAAAAGAAGAGAACTAAAGCTTTAGAATGTTCTGCAACATCACCTAGCTATTAGGGAAAACTTCAAACTCTGGTATTAACTTACAGTCTGCAGTCTAATCTCCCAAGAACTCCAGAGGGATTCAGAACTCCCAGAGTACGTACTGAAATCTTTCTCAGCTGTCTTGTGCTAACGGAATGTTCGACTTGTACTCCAGGCTGTTCAAGAATATGATTGTGTGTGTGTCTGTTTTTTTTTTTTTTTTTTTTTTTTTTGGTGCAGGGGTGGGGGCTGTGGGAGATAGCAGTAGTACTAGATGGGGAACATGAGCAAAGAGGCAGGAAGGGGAATAAGCCATGACCACTGATCCTAGACTCATAGTAGGTTTTAGAGCTTATAGCGGATTATACAAATTCTTAGCCTTTGGGCCAAACCTGGCCTACCCACATATTTAAAACCAAACAAAGAAAATAAGAGGAGCTACATCAAAAACTGAGGCAGAATGCATTTAGACAGGTTTTACGTTTTCCAGTTTGTCACTATCCCGCATTCTACTTTTCAATTCACCTGGCCAATTCGCATGTTTATCTGAAACCTGCAGGATTCAGGTTTCAACTTTGGCTTAAAGGGACCTTGTAGAGTCTCTTATTTAAAAGGAGACCTAAGTCGGTTAAGTGCCTGGCTTACAGAAACACAGCTGGATTATGGTAATCATGACTTCTGATCAAGTTAAACCATCACACAGGCAGATGAGGTCAAATTATGCAAGGTTTGGATATGTTCTTTTCATTTAAAAAAATATTTATTTGAGAGAGAGAGAGAGTGTGTGTGTGCGCATAGGGAGGGAAGCAACAGGAGAGGGAGAAGCAGACTCCCCACTGAGCAGGGAGCCAATGATACAGCGCTTCATCCCAAGACCCTGGGATCATGATCTGAGTTGAAGGCAGCTGCCGAAGGGACTGAGACACCCAGGCACCCTGGATATGTTCTTAAGCATTGCAAAGAAACTGTGTTTTAGGATGATGGTTTGGCAATGCAATGCAGGCTCAACAGAATACAGACACATATAGTAGGAAGACAGCTAGACATACTTCTATAAAGATAAATGGTATAAGACAGTGAGTAGTTATGGTGGTGCACCACGAATGAGTTACAGGTGTATAGAGAAATTGATCCCCATAGCTCCAGGGAAAACTGGGTGGGCCTGAACCTGGAAGATTCCCTGAGCTGGTTGACACTGTGATGACAACCTTATTGGGTTGTCAGGTGTTATACAAACACTGCATAACAATAACAACCATTGTTAGATTCTTATTTCTTTTCACATCTAACATCTCAGCAATTGCCCTGCTTCTTACAGGGACAGGTAGCCAGACAGTAGTTGTGACTCAGTTGTTTTTTCAAGTGCATGCATGAACTTGGTCATAGCCGATCAACACTTCTGTTGAGTTATGGGTATTGTTGACTATATACTTACTATGTTTAACTGCCACTTCAGTTGTCTTTAAAAAGATTATGCTTTATTTAGCATAAAGTTACTAGGTATGGAAATAGAACAACTACTTGGCAAAAAATTACCAGATATGGATGTAGAACAATGGGTGTAAACTTGTATCGGTAGAGCAAATATGGCTTATTAATGACCAAAAATCCATGTTTTCTCACAAAACAGCCAAATAATTTATTGCTCTTAAAAAGTAGATAGTCTTGAGTAGATAAAACAAAAAGGTAGCTTATTCCAGTTCAAGGATGGATAAATTACCAAATCCCTCAGAGTATGAGAAAGAAATTTATGAGGACGAGAGAGCACAGTTTTAAGAAGAAACTACTTTTATTAAGACATCAAACACCACTTTGTTAGAAACATACTGCTGTTTTTGAATAAAAGCTGTTGAATTTTCATTAGTGGGTGAGAAAATGATACCATGAGTTTAGTCAAGTAGGAAATGGTGACAAACCTTGATATTCTTTGACAACCCCCCAAATCAATCGGTTGGTGTTAAAGTCAATAAAAGAACATGAAATATATTGTTTATCTGTGTGTATCACATGGGAGAAAGATTGGGAAGCACTGGAATAGATAATAAATGCTACAGGAGCTTTAAGAAAGAACTTTAGGATGGATCCAAGATGAAAAGATGTGAAGTTATAGCGCATAAGAATTTGAAAAATGTCCAAACTCATTCATCAGCAGTGAAAATAATATCAAATACCCTGACATCCACTAAGTTCTAGGATTTTTCTCCCTTATAAGGCTCCTCAAGCTCCTCACTTACCTCCTTTTTTTATCTCCTCCTTTTCATTCTCTCTCTCTCTCCTTCTTCCTTCCCCACCTTCTCTAACCCTCCTCAGACCCTCCTCTCACGAAGAGAAATGTAATAATGACTTTCTGTTGATTGTACTCCTGCTGAATTAGATGTCCTTGGGGCTCAGTCTCCAAACCAAGTGGTTCATCAATGGTGTGAAATTTTTCTGAAGAGACAGTGCAGAGGAATTCTGGCACCTGCTGTTGCAACAATACTTTTTATCTTCCTCCAATCCCCAGCTTATCTTCTGAGTACCTTTCCCTGGCTTGTCAACATCTTCACTGCTCCTGCCTCTTTCCTGCTTTGAAAAGAATTCTAAATCTGCTGCAGGAAATCTAGGTTGAAGTCTCATTCTGCCACTTGTGCAACCATGGGAAACAACTTACACTCTCCAAGCCATAGTTACTGTGATTGTAATATGGTGACAACCTTATCTCACCTGCCTACTTGACAGACTGTGGTGAGGATTCAACGAACATATGAGAGATGTCAAAATTTCTATTAAGAGTAAAGGCTGGGTGGCTCAGTTCTTGGTTGTCTGCCTTTGGCTTGGGTCATGGTCCTGGGGTCCTGGGATCGAGCCCCGCATGGGGTTCCCTGCTCGGCAAGGAGCCTGCTTCTCTCTCTCCCACTCCCCCTGCTTGTGCTCCCTTTCTTGCTGTGTCTCTCTCACAAATAAATAAATAAAATCTTAAAAAAAAAAAAGTAAAGCCTGAATCAAGTCTGAATACATATTACTGCTTCATTGCTAACATAACATCTCACTTAGTTAACATAGTTCAATAGTTCATTAATAAATTAAAGTTGCATTACCATATACATTTTTTTAAATTTCTGGAGGTAAAACTTCACAATTTTACTTGGCTCTTAGAATTGGGGCAAGTGTATCAGTTACCTGGCCATTCCTTTTAACTTGATTATTTGAAGTTTTGGCAGGCATAGCAATTAGCTGATGCTATGTAAAAACAAACTAATGCCTCTTCCCCAACACACACAAATTCTCAATGTCCTGCTATAAGCAAACATTAATCTAGCTTACAATTCTCAAGGGTTAGCAATGTGTTGGCTAGTCTAGCCTGAGCCTAGATGAGGTGGTGCTCACCTAGGTGAGATACCAAGAGCTACCAAGGTGTGCTCTTGGTATCTTTTACTGTGTTTCTAGGACCAACAGGCTAGCCCAAGCACATTCTTCTCAAGGCAACAGTAGAAGTGCAAGACAGCAAGCAGAAACACAAGCTTGTTAAGGCCTAGACTTGGAACAGGCACACCATTATTTCTGCTCTACTTTATTGACCAGAACAAGTTACATGGCTGAACTCAGTGTCAAGGAGTGGGGAAATACACAGTTGATTCTCATTATTTGTGATAGTTATTCTCTATAAAGTCACCATGAATACTGCATTACTAAATACAGAACCACTGCTCCCAGGAGAAATAGAGGTTCGGTTCCTGTGAGCCTCTGATCACATTTTCAGTAGACCAGTACATAACCTTGTTTAATGTGTTTCTGTTTAGAGACACCTCACTTAATATATATTGTTGACTCATTAACATTAAACTTCTGACCAACAATACCATAACTCATGCTTGAAGGAACTTACTTAACACATGCATTTTCTGTGTAAGGCACGTCACAGTATTCTTGTGTTTGGAACACCGGACAGAACATTTGCACAATGCTTGGGGCCATATATACTCTGGAATCATCAACAAGCAAAAATGCAAAAACAAAATGTGGCATTAAAAAATTGTAAAAAGGACATTTGTTTCTAGTATGAGACCTGAAACAAGAAGGAAGAATATTGCCTGCTCAACCTCAGCTGGGAACTCAAGTTTTTTTTTTGTTTTTTTGTTTTTTTTTTTTTGCCACTGTGCATGTCTGCAAATGACGGTGGACGTGACATGAGTATGAATTTGGGGGTTACAAATAATGTTAGCAAGTAGGCAAATTCAAAATGCAGAATCCATGAAAAACAAGGATCAACACTGCTTTGCCCCTTACTGGGGAAAAAGTTCAAAGTTCTATAGCAAAAGACGTAGGTGAAAAGGAGGGTTAAAAAAGTTGGGGCCAATAATGCAGAATCCAGGAGTTCCACCTCAGACTTACTGAATCAAAATCTGCATTTCAGATTCCCCAGATGTTTATATGCACATTCAAGTTTGAAAAGTGCTGCCTTCAATAGGATGATGGGTATATTCATGCCAGAGTGTGGAAGTTAAACCTTACAAAGATTAGGGGCCTACTACATAATATTTGTATGAGTATTTATGAGTCTGGGGGCATACTGGGACAGCCTCTCTAAGGTGAGGAATAATTTACCTCATCTTGCAATTCCTATTAATAGGGAAGAGGCAGAGGACTTGAGCCTCTCTGGCTTTCTGAGAGCAGCATATGCCACACTTGAAAATATAGCTGCAACACATTTATTGGGCAACATGGATGGCTGCCAGTTTGAGTGGGTCCCTGAGCAAGATAGTGCTCTGTAGAAAGTCTATGCTGAAATGCAAGCTGCTCGCAGTTTGGCCCTATGTCTCAGCAGATCTGATGATACTAGAGCGGCCCACGGTCAGTAAGGATGCTATGTGGAGTCTTAGGTAATCCTAACAAGAGAATCACAGTGCAGAGCCTCAAGGTTCTGGAGCAAGGCCATTCTCTGATAGTCTGTCATTTGGAAAGCAGCCCCTGGCACGCTGCTGAAAGCCTGGCCATACAACTCAGTATTATGCAACAATGACTGCTTATCATTAGCTGGACATTTCAGATTTACCAAGTCACTTATGGGTAGGTATAACAGCAATCTATCAGATAGATAAGGAGAGAAAGGAGTCAAAAGATTGAAAATTCCTTGGAGGTCAAAAAACAGTGGCCAGAAGGACATGAATGGGAGAGCTGGACATTCCTCAAGAAAGACAAACTCAGTATAATAAAATTACCTTTTTCCCACTTTTTTTTTTTTTTTGAAATTTTATTTATTTATTTGTCAGAGAAAGAGAGAGAACCCAAGCAGGCAGGGAGAGCAAGTAGAAAAGGCAGGGAGAAACAGGCTCCCCAATGAGCGAGGAGCCTGACACTGGACTCAATTCTAGGACCTAGAATCATGACCTGAGCCAAAGGCAGTCACTTAACTGACTGAGCCACCTAGGGGTCCCTCTTTTTCTCACATCTAAATTCTCCTCTCCTGGAATGCCCTCTATTGGGTGCAGAGTAGCAGTATGCCCTGGACCCCAGATCAAATCTATGGTTACCATTAACAATTCCTGCTCATCAAAGGGATACCTCCTTAAAGCAGTTTCTCTTTAATCTGTGCCTACCTCTCCGTCTCCATGGTTATTGCCTTAATTCTCTCAACATTTCACTCTTACACATATCCTACAATATTGACAATATTTCAGCATATCTGATGATTCTATTCGTTCCTCAAGTATTTATTGAGCATCTACTATGTATCAGACACTGGGTGAGGCTTTAGGGAAACAATGTGAAGAATTTAAAAAGACACTCCTGCAGACCTCATGGAATTTACAGATTGGTGGAGGAGAGAGATGAAAATCCTGTGTAAAATCCTTCCATGGGGGACGCCTGGGTGGCTCAGTTGGTTGGGCAGCTGCCTTCAGCTCAGGTCATGATCCCGGCGTCCTGGGATCGAGTCCCACATCGGGCTCCTTGCTCCGCGGGGAGCCTGCTTCTCCCTCTGACTCTGCCTGCCATTCTGTCTGCCTGTGCTCGCTCTCGCTCGCTCTCTGACAAATAAATAAATAAAATCCTTAAAAAAAAAAAATTAAAAAAAAAAATCCTTCCATGGTTCCTTGCTGTTTTCAGAATGAAGCCCGGATGTCCGGATGGGCTTGTCCCTTCTTACCTCTCCAGCATCACCTCTAACCTCAGCCCTTCAGTCTTTCTGGGTCTACAGCCACAGTGCATACTTTCCCTTCTTCAGAGCATCCTCCTCTCTGCTGGGCTAAAGTCTTAAGAGTTCACTATGTCTTTTTTTTTTTTTTTTTAAGATTTTTATTTTTTTATTTGACAGACAGAGATCACAAGTAGGCAGAGAGGCAGGCAGAGAGAGAAGAGGAAGCAGGCTCCCCGTGGAGCTGAGAGCCAGATGCGGAGCTCGATTCCAGGACCCTGGGATCATGACCTGAGCCAAAGGCAGAGGCTTTAACCTACCGAGCCAC
>NC_081571.1:53255472-53291644 GCF_022355385.1 Mustela nigripes
GTGGCTCGGTAGGTTAAAGCCTCTGCCTTTGGCTCAGGTCATGATCCCAGGGTCCTGGAATCGAGCTCCGCATCTGGCTCTCAGCTCCACGGGGAGCCTGCTTCCTCTTCTCTCTCTGCCTGCCTCTCTGCCTACTTGTGATCTCTGTCAAGTAAATAAATAAAATCTTTTTAAAAAGTTCACTCCATCTGTTTACCTTCTGCTGGAAGCCTCTGGACATACTCTCCCCCATCTAGCTGCACATCTCTGCAGTTCTATGCCTCATGCTACCACTATCACATATGTATCATACTTCACTGTGATTTTTCATTCTTCTGTCCACCTCTTCTACCCTATGGTGAATGCAGTCTGATTCTTAACTGATGCTTGGCATTTTTTTTTTTTAGACGTAACTGAATAGGTATTCAGAGGGCACAGTCCCTCCCCCCACACCCTCCGTCCCTTACCCCTGCCCCATTCTACAACATTAGAAAAGGCCAATATATCAACTGCACTGTGACAAAAGAGCTTTTGGGACAGGACTCCTGGGCATCCTGGCCTTCAGGGGTCTTGATGTGTGGGTGGCAGTCCCGTCTCGCCTCTCGGGCGCCCCCTAGCGCCTCCAGATGAAGCTGCAGGAATGGGAGGGCGCGGGCGAACATGCGGTCCCCGGCCCTTGCATGGCGCATGCGTAGCGCGCGAGCGCCTGCCTTGGATAGGAACAGTCCAAGTGAGAGGGGAGCTGGCTGTGGATTCAGGTTCTTTTTCCTTGGGCAGTAGGGAGGTGGCTTCTCTTCTCCTCTCCGATTGTATCTTAATTTGTAAGGCTTGAGTGTGGCTCTGCAGAGAGCAAGAAAGGGGCTAGAGTGTTGCCAAGCTCCGCTTCGTTCTTCAGCCCCCCTCCCGGGGTGGGGGCGGAGGGTTAGACGGTCCCAGGTCAAGAAGCGCGGGGGCGGAAGCGGCGGCGGCTGCGACGGCCGCGGCTGTCAGACCTGGAGAGGCGCCGGGCGCAGCGGCGATGGAGGGTCAGCGCTGGCTGCCGCTGGAGGCCAATCCCGAGGTGAGCGCGGCTCGGATCTGGGCCCGAGGCCGCGGGCAGGGGTCGAGGGAAGCGGGCCGCCGCGGCTAGTCGGGAGCAGTTTGTTTCTATAAATTGTGTTCTCTGTTCCGTTTTCAGGTCACCAACCAGGTGAGTGAGGTGTCTGCCGCTCGCGACCCCGGAGCCCTCCCTGCCGGCCTGCATCTCGGCGCTCACTAGGAATCTGGAATTAGATTCCGTGAGGGCCCCTCTTGCTCTGCTTCTGACGAGCGTGCCCCCTCTACGGCGTGTGCCTCCCACCTGGCTCCTGGAGATGCTCCCCGCTGTCTCAGCCCCTCCTCTGGTCCCATTGCCCAGTCATCGCGTTTCCTGGGGTCTCCGGGTCTGAGGCTTGTGGCGTGTTGACCCTGTATTCCCATACCTCCTCCCTCTTCGTTTTACTCGTGCCGATTCCATCATTTCCCAACCCTTGGACCTTCTGGGTGACTAATTTGTCTACACTACCTGACTCCAAGCTTTGTAAACTCGCCCACCCAGTCCTTGTAATTTCATCCACCGCCTGCACTATGAAATCATCTTCCAATCATCTTCTCTTGCTCCATCAAGTCCCTTCTCTTCCCCGCCACGCCCCCTTTCTCTTCCAGTCTCTTAAAACTGGAATTCAGTTTTGCTTTGATACCACAGAAAGCGCACTAATGGAAACCCACGCCATTCTTTGCCCACCTGCCAGCCCTTGAACAGTCCTCTAGAGGGTATGGAAGGTTCAGGTTTGGGAAGGGAAAAGGGAACATCTCCCAGCCGCTCCTTAAAAGAACAATAAGTGATACCCGGTATATAAACTTTTGATTTGCTCAGGTGTATTTTGTCTTAACCTGTTTTTCATTCTCAACAGCTCATTGACTTTTTACTGCCCTCTTACTTTATTATATGATATACTCCCCCACCCCCCAACATGATCCCTTTTCATCACCAAAGAATAATGATTCATCATGTACGTAATTGATTTTTGGTTTTCAAACCTTGTAGAAACCTTTCAAAAATTTCTTATATACCAAAAGTAGATAGAAATGCTTTATCTTAATGTTGAGACCAAATCCTTCATCTTATGCAGTTTATCTTATGCTTTCGGAATGACTCCAAACTCTTGTCTCTTTAGTAACCTAGAAACATACAAAACTGAAAACCAGCATATATCGTTTATATTACTCTTTAGGTGGCATTCCCTGCCCATTATCATGTACATTTTCTTTAGTTTTCCACCTTTGAAATTTGCTGTTCATTTTTTCCTTGAAACATTTTGACCCTTTTGTAAAAAAAATTGGGGGCCTGAAAAAAAATCAGTATTTGCAACTTCTGATTTAGAGCCAGAGGAAGGAGGTATTTTTTTTCAGACTTAATCCAAAATGATATTTACACCTTTTGTGAAAAATTAATTTACCATACATGTAGACTGTTCTTTTCCATTTATCTGTGTGTCGGTTCTTTTCTCAATACCACACTGTTTTGATTACTATAGTTTTGTAGTAAATCTTGAACTCAAATGGCGAGTATCCTCCTACTTTGTTCATTTTTGAAATTGTTTTTGGTTATTTTAGTTCCTTTGTCTTAGCATATAAATTTGAATCATCTTGTCAAGTTCTACAAAAAAATTGTGATTGTGATGGTGAATGTGTGTCTAAGTATATAGATTTAATTTGGGGAAAAAATTAACATCCTAAAAATATTGAGTCTTGTAACCCATCATTTACTTGGATAAGACCCAAGTAAAATTAATCTTTTGTTACAGTTGTTTTGCCAAGTATGAGAGATAATGAAGTTGAATAGGTTTCACTGTATAGTAGGGGTCAGGAAGCCCAAGATAATATATATCTCATCATTTACTTGGGTCTTTCATTTCATTCAACAGTGTTTTATAGTTTTAGCATTTAAGTCTTGCATATATTTTATAAGATATATACTTGAATATTAATGATTTTCAGTACTATTGTAAATGATACTGTTTTAAAATTTTTAATTTCTAATTGTTATGTATAGAGATGTGGTTGATTTATGTATGTTGACTTATATCCTACTACCTTGCTAAATTCACTTATTCTGGTGGCTTTTTTATGAATGTTTTGGGGCATTCTATATAGACCATCATATTGTCTGGGAATAGACCTTTTTATTTCTTCTTTTTCAATCTGTGTACTTTAATATTTCTTATTCCACTGGTTGGGACCTTCAGTACAAAGTTGACTAGAATGGAAAGAGAGGACATGCTTGTCTTGTACCAGACCTTGGGTGGAAAACATTTGATTTTTCATCATTTGGTATATTAATTGTAGGGTGTCAGTAAATACTTTTTCTCAGAGAAATTTACTTTTTTTCCTAGTTTGCTGAGAGTTATTACCATGAATCCGTGTTTGATTTTCTCAGATGACTTTTCTGCATCCCTTGAGAAGATTATTTAAGGAAGAAATAATACCAATTCTACATAAACATAGAAGAAAGAGGGAAACTTAGGAATTCATTTTAATGGCCAGCATTACTGGATAAGCCATAATATGAGTAACTGCAGACCAGTATCCCTCATGGGATCTAAAAATCTTCAACAAAATGTTAGCAAAGAGAATGTAGCAATGTGTGAAAGGTTAATATTTCAAGACTAAGCAGTTTATGCAGGTATTGCAAAGCTAGTTCATCATTCCAAAGTCAATCAGTGTAATTAACCAACCATAAAACAGGCTAATGAACAAAACTATTTTTTAGATTATAATGTTATTTGTTAATAAGATATAAATTTATTCAGCTGTGATGCGATCCAGCCGCTACTGGACTTTTCCTAGGTAATCGTAATAAACTATAAAATGCATTCACTAAAAAACCCCCAAGACCAAAATGTACTTTTTCAATTAATTAATAATATTATTCACATAATATATTATAAATAATAATACCTTTTATAATAATATTCATATAATAGAAATAATACCTTTTATAAGAGGGAGCTGGTTATTCTGGTGATTAAAATATTCATGGTTTTCTGTTTTTCATTTCAGTGTGAAGATAGACAATAAACAAGTAAGCAAACAATTAGCAATTGTTTTAAGTACAATGAAAAAAATTAATAGGATACTGTTTCTCCATTAGGAGAAACATAATAGGTTGGATGGTGACAGGAGGCCATTCTGAGGTGACATAAACAGGGAAAAGATGTTATTTTAGTGTATGATTCTTTCCTATTTCTGGCTTGCTTTGACATGGTTCAATTTGTTTTAAAGAAGTAATATGCTTTTAGGGAAGAAATGCCAGATATCTAAGAAGTGATTAGTTCTAACCAAATTTTTGTGTTTTTTTTCTTTATTGTCTATATATTAGTGACAAAACTGAGGGTAGAAAAGGAATATAAATTTAATAACTGACTTAGAATTTGGAGAATTAATAAATTAAACCATAGATACACCCCAATAGCATCTATCCCCAGACTCCCTATTTCCCTAACTTAAAGGAATCTTAGGCCTTTTACTTGTTACAGTTTGATAGTTGCATATTATTGTACTCTTAATTTGAACAAGTACTATTTTATGTTTTAATGGTACCTAGTTTGTAGAAGAATGATCAATCCATATTTACTATATGGAGAACATTATTAAATGTCAGATACTAACTAGTAACCATGTGTCTCTGTAGATGTGGTAAGCAATGATTTTTCTTATTGATTAATATGCTGTTAGTCCCTTTTAAGGATATTTTGTCATGTTGCAGGTAAGACTTACCTGGAATAAAATCAGTTAAGTGATAGAAAAAATTATTCTCATTTAACTCATTTCTCCTATTTCTGCATCTAGCCATTATTACTAATACATGTTTATTAGTAGTAATGTCAAGCAAGTACTAAATAAGTAAAATTTCCGTTAGAACCTAAATCATTAACAATTTAGTAATAAGGCAGAATCTGTTGTTGCCATGAGCAGGCCGTTAAAGACTGGAGAAATTGGCTTTAGAACAAATTTAAAAGGAAAGTGAATATTATTTTTCTATTTTCTTAAATTTCTAAAATCAGAGTTTTTATTATTTGTCACCTAAAAGGAGGAATTCCCTATAAATTAGGGGTAGAAGGTAACAATTTTTCATGTAGAGAAATCTAACTTGTGTGCAAAAACCTGGAGAGGAGAGGTGGTTATAGACCCTTTGAGAATGTAGACTTTGTAGCTAAAGTTAGAGAACAAGAAACAGAAAAAGAGACTTCAGACAGTAAAAAACGAGGCTAGAAAAGTAAATAGGGATGAGAGCATCCAGAGCTCTGCATGTGGGTTCTGGTAGTGTGTGCTTAAAAAATCATGTAAACTCTCAGACTCCATGTTCTCAACTGGTAAAAGGATTTAATAAAAGCTACCTTGCCTGTTGCAATAATGGTGAAGGACTTAAAGCCTTTAGCGTGGTTTCTGATACATGATAGCTTTTAAAAATATTTAAAAATAATTTTAAATTTATTTGGTGGAAAATTTTATCATTGGACCATAGAATAAAAAAATAAGTCACCTAAGGATCATGAGAGAGCATGCACGAGGAGCAGGGGGAGGGACAGAGTGAGAGAGACAAGCAGACTCCCTGTTAGCAGGGAGCCAGGCACAGGGCTCCATCCCAGGATCCTGAGATCATGACCTGAGCTGAAGTCAGACACTTAACTGACTGAGCCAGCCAGGTGCTCCTAAAGTACCCCTTCTCATTTTTCTTGACTGGCCAAAATTTTAATGGCACTCTGAAAGTTTAGTGAGCTTATCAGTCAGAATTTTGTTATTTTATTATCCAATGTTTAGAAAAGCCAAAAATATGGTATTCGAGGTTATAATACCATTTAGCCTGCTCGATGCAAACTGGATGCTTCTAATTGTGTAGAGATAGCTTTGCAAATGCATATAAAGAATACTCTGTGGGCAGTCTGGAGAGATTTATTTTGGAGTAGTTTTAAGATTGTTATTTTGAGTTTTCTCCCAGTTTTGTAAATTTAACTAAAATACATATGTGTGTCAGTTCTATAGCTTTTTGTAACTTACAAACTATATATACCTATTGTGAAAATAACACATTTTTTAAAAACTGGAAAATAAAAGTTGAATTCACACCACCCAAGCTAACTGCAGTCAATATTTTAGAGAATTTCCATTCAGTCTTTCTCTATTTGCATAGGGTAATTTTAAACGCAGGTTTTGTTTTTGTCTTAATAATCAATGTAGGACAGCTTCATGATTAAAAAAAAAAGTAAGAGGTGAAAGTTAAAAGCCTTCTTCCTCACCCTTTCTCAACTTCCCAGAGGTAGTTACTATTAATAGCTGCCTTTGTTCTTTTTATTTGTGTGGTGACTTCCTATGTGAATCTTACAGAAATCTGGTCAGAGGGTGCAACTAATATTCTTGATAATGACGGAATTTTTTTTGTATCAATCTCATTTGATTAGTAATATGAGTAAAAAGTTTTAAAAAGTGTGATTCCAGTTAAAATTTAGCCCTTTGTATGTTAATTTAGTCGTTCATTCCTCAGTTTGTTACTTACCAATCTCACTAGAGTTGCTGCCCTAGATCTTGGTACTTTTCATACTTAACAACTTTGGTTGCTGTGGAGCCAGTTGAGAAAAAGGCTTCTACTTCACAGAAATTGGCCAGTCTTGTCCACACTGTCACTAAAATATTTAAGTCTTACTTGCTGTTTGTGGCACAGATGTGAAATTACTCTGTTATGTGTACCATCTTGTTTTATAATTTTATGACAGCATGACTTTTTGGGGTATATAAAATTAAATAATTTAAATCCTCTCATCGGGGTTCATGATACTTTTCCTTTTAGAGGTCTCAATCCTGGGCAGGTAGTATTCTCCCAACCAAGTACTAACCAGGCATGATGCTGCTTAGCTTCTGAGATCAGGCAAGATCGGGGTGCGTTCAGGATGGTATGGTTGTAGACTGGGCAGGTACTATTCTGAGTTGATTAAATGAATGCCTGGTTTTAGATTAGGCAAATATATTTTTTCCATCTATTTAACATGACACAAATAAAAATGAACATATTTTAAATACATGTCCAGAGCTTAATGGACATATATAGACATAGAGATAGCAAGATTATCTGTTAAAATAGAGATATAATCTTCAGTTCAACAAGTAAAACTTTAGTGTCTTTGGTTTAGCCAGGCACAGTGCTAGGGGATGGGATTAAAAAAATGAATGACACCGTTCCTTCCCTTGACTTTGTCAGTTTTAATTGTTTTGGTTTCTACATAAAACTGAGTTTTGAGAAGGGCATCAACTAAGAATTTTAGAGAAAGTGGAGAATGGAGAGAAAATTAGTTTGGAGTGAGGGGAATCAGATGAAGAATAGGTATAATATAAAGGAGTGCATTGATTTTTGTGACCCCAGACTGTTGGAGGGCATGTGACTTGATTAACTTAATTAGGTGTTGAGCACATTCCACCAAGAGATGTTTTTTAAATTCCATATATTTCTTATTAAATGTATCTAGGACCTTATTTTTGACCAACCATATTATCATTAATTAGAGTTATTTCACCAGGCAGAGAAGGAGACTGACTAGCTATTTAATTAGGAAGGCCTTTTCTTATAGAACCTGACTGTATGAGACGAATGGCACGGTTTATGTAACATGGCATTGTTTCTGTTGGTTTTGCAAGATCTCAGCTGATAGTCCAGGTACATGCGATTATTCTTCAGGGAGAAGTACCCAAGGCACTGTCTTATTTTCAAATTTTAGACAATGTTAGGTCAATAGGTATGTGTGTATATATATCTATATATATACACACACACATATTATATATATATGTTTTGATCTAACATTGTCAATATGTTTTGACAATATGTTACCTATTGACCTAACAATATGTGTTTTATATATATATATACACATATATATACATGTGTTACCTACTGACCTAACATTGTTTAAATATATATATATATATTAGAGAAAGAGAGAGAAAGAGAGTGCTCAGAGAGGGGAGGAAGGGGCAGAGGGCAAGGGAGAGAGAGACTCCTAAGCAGACTCCATGCTCAGCGCAACGCCCAACTTGGGGCTTGATCTCACAATGCTGAGATCATGACCTGAGCTGAAATCAAGAATTGGACGCTTAACTGAACTGAGCCACTCAGGCACCCCATTAATTTATATTCTTGAAGTAAGATATAATGGCCCACTTTTTTAGAGGGGGAGGGGCAGAGAGAGAAGGAGAATCTTAAACAGTCTCCACGCCCAGCGGGGAGCCCAAAATGGGGTTCAGTCTCATAATCCTGAGATCATGAGCTGAAAAGAAGAGTCAATGTCAAACAACTGAGCCACCAGGTGTCCCATGATGCATTTTTAATATGATTTTTTTTCCTGTCTGCTTTTTTTTCTGTTGTATAAACCTTATTTTGTAATGGCTTACTTTTATTTATTTATTTATTTTTAAGATTTTGCTTATTTACTTGACAGACAGAGATCACAAGTAGGCAGAAAGGCAGACAGAGAGAGAGGAGTAAGTAGGCTCCCCGCTGAGCAGGGAGCCCAATGTGGGGCTCAATCCCAGGACCTTGGGATCATAACCTGAGCCGAAGGCAGAGGCTTTAATCCTTTGAGCCACCCAGGTGCCCCAGTGATCGTTTACTTTTATAAATCAATAGCTTCATTCAACACAAATACTTATTAAGACTTCACTGTGAAATTGACATCATTCTCATTATTTTTTCTCTCTGCAATAGATTAGGGTCTGACATTTTATTTTCCTATGAAATCTTAAGAGTTTAAAAAATCACTAATCTTTTGTTACAGTTGTTTTGCCAAGTATGAGAGATAATGAAGTTGAATAGGTTTCACTGTATAGTAGGGGTCAGGAAGCCCATAGTTTACTTCTTATATCAAGGATTTTCTGGTGTTCATATAATCACTGGGCTTTTTTGGCTTTATGTACTTTTTGCTCATTGATATAATTTGTGATAAATGCCTGTCTTAAACCTCAAGCATCATCTTTGGTTAGTGGATAAACTGTGTTTATCATCTAATATAATTCTTTATTTGCTAGGACTTAAATACACCTTCTTAAAAATCATATATTGGGAATGAGTTTAACATATCAACCAAACTAATTTGTAGTGTTTGGTGAAGTCCTGGTTTATTATGTTCAATCCCAAAGTAATAGATTTTGAAAAAAAGAATTTTGCTTAATATATTATAAAATTTCAATGTTTCTTTCTCTCTCTTTTTTTAAGATTTTTATTAATTTATATGACAGAGATCACAAGTAGGCAGAGAGGCAGGCAGAGAGAGAAAGAGGAGGAAGCAGGCTCCCTGTTGAGCAGAGCGCCTGATGTGAGACTCAATCCCAGAACCCTGGGATCACGACCTGAGCTGAAGGCAGAGGCTTTAACCCACTGAGCCACCCAGGCGCCCCAAAATTTTAATTTTTCTTAATTGGTATAAATATATTGCTATTTCCTCCCACTCTGTTCATGGAAAACCTGCTTTACTTCATTCTTACCAAACATCATTAATAATCGTACCTTTCATTCTCTTTTATGTATTAGATACTCAGTAATACATTTTCATTATTTCTCTGTTAACACTACAATTTTTGTTTATTTTCACCTTTTACCAGTTTCTCAAACAATTAGGTCTACATCCTAACTGGCAGTTTGTTGATGTATATGGAATGGATCCTGAACTCCTTAGCATGGTACCAAGACCGGTGTGTGCAGTGTTACTTCTCTTCCCTATTACAGAAAAGGTAAAATTGTTGACTAAGATAATAAAGTTGCTGGTAAATGTAATGTTCTCTTTCGATGTTGAATTAAAAACATGCTCTTCTTTAAGAACAGATGACTCCCTTATATAAAATTAAGGAAATCTAAAAGACATCTTAAAGGCCTAATTTTATTAAAGAGATGATATTTAGATTTTGATTTATAGATTGACAATGAAGCGCTGATTTAGATTTTTTTTTTTTTTTAAAGATTTTATTTATTTGACAGAGATCACAAGTAGGCAGAGAGGCAGGCAGAGAGAGTGAGAGGAGGAAGCAGGCTCCCCATGGAGCAGAGAGCCCGATGTGGGGCTCGATTTCAGGACCCTGGGACCATGACCTGAGCCGAAGGCAGAGGCTTTAACCCACTGAGCCACCCAGGCGCCCCCTTTTTTTTTTTTTTTTTTAAAAGATTACGCTGAGTTAGATTTTAACTTGACTGGTTTTCTTCTTTTATAAAATATGATTAGTTTGCCTCAGCATGTTTTGATATCACTTTTAATCACATTTTGTTGTATCTACTTTAGAAATGTAAGGTACTGGAATAATCTTAAATCTGTCTTAGAGAAGGCATGAATAAAGAATATTCACAATTTCAGTATATAAAATATGTAATTCTTTCCAATATATGTAAAAAAGAAGTCTTTAAGGAGGTAGGTATAACTAATGACAGGGGTTATATTATTTTCAGAATAAACTCAGTATGTTTGGAAATCATTAAGTTTAAATACAGCTTAATTGGCAGATTTAGGATGTGTTGGGGATTATAATTAGCTTTTCTTAGGGCTCTGTATTTAATTTCATACCTCCATACTTCAGGCCTTTCTTCTAAAATGTCTAGATATATGCATTATGGAGGCAGAAATTTTAAGTTCATTTTATTTTTTTAAAGATTTTACTTATTTATCTGACAGAGAGAAAGAGATCACAAGTAGTCAGAGAGGCAGGTAGAGAGAGAAGGGGAAGCAGGCTCCCCACTGAGCAGAGAACCCGATGCGGGGCTCAATTCCAGGACCCTGAGACCACAACCCGAGCCAAAGCCAGAGGCCTAACCCATTGCACCACCCAGGCGCCCCTTTTAAGTTCATTTTAAAACAGCTTTTGAGTTCATATCCTTCTGATTTTTTCTGATTTTTATTTTAAATTTAGAAACAACAGGATGAAGTCAGTAGTTGTGAAAAATGAGGAAGTAAATGGAAAGATGTGGGAGAAGTGAAGTATTGATGACTTGGTAAATACATGCTCAGGTCATCTTATTTTTCAGGAATGAATGGAGCCAGGTCTCACAGTCAGTAAGAATTAGGCTTTGTTCAGTCCTAGAAATTCCTGGATAATTTTCTTTATGCCAAAACTAATTAGCCTCAATTCAATATAAATTAAAAATACTGAAATACTTCTCTTTTCTACTTAAGGTTCTATAAAACAAATTAATTAAGGAAGGGATTTTTATTCATATTTGCTGTTTATAATATAGGAACTCAAAGTTAGAAATTTCTTGTTGATTATCCATTATTAGACTGAACTAGTTTTAATGGTAAGGCTGTAATTATTCTGAAATTTGAGAAGGCATTAGGACGCTTAAGTTTACTCTTAGTCCAGCTTTATTGTAATTAATTAATTTTTTTTTAATTACTAAAATAAGCCAATGGATAGCTATCCTTACTCCAATTGTAAGGAACAATAAAAAGAAAAGAACAGCTGCTTAAAGCTTAGGATTTCTTAGTTGGTGTGATACAAATGTGAGTTTATGATCTGAATTGGAAATTTCCCAAAACATTGAGTTTAATGATCTATCTTTCTTTTAAAGTTTCTTCTTATTTTTAAAATTTTTTAATTCACTCTTTAAAGTTAAAGAATAAACTGGATTGGTCTCCTTCATTTAGTGGGTCTTTAGTATTTTTAAAAAAGCCTGTTGTCCTTATCAATTGGACTCTTCATTTAGTAGATCACCAGTACTGAAAAGCTCATTGTGCCTACTGCTAGAAAGAACACAAATTCTCAAATACTGAAGTGGAGAATATAATGGCATCTACCACTTCAGGATCTCTCTTACAATTTGGTATATTCTTATTCCATTCATAAGTGATATATTAAAGTCACTCAAAAGATATCTAGTGGATATTTGAGGAATATAAAGTGTTTCAGGCTTCTGTGTTCTTTTTTCTTTTTAATATTTATTTGAGTGAGAGGGAGAGAGAGAGAGTGAAAGAGAGCATGAGCAGAGGGGAGCGGCAGAAGGAGAGAGAAACAGACTCCCCAGTAAGCAGGGAGTCTGATGCAGGGCTCTATCCCAGGACCTCAAGATCACGACCTGAGCCCAAGGCAGGTGCTTAATTGGCTGAGCTACCCAGGCGCCCCTTAAACCTTAAACCTTTTTTTTTTGTAATCTATCGGAGAGAGAGAATGCACATATGCACATGAGTGGATGGGGAGGGGCAAAGGGAGAGAGAGAATCTAACCAGGCTCTGCCTAGTGCAGAGCCTGACGCTGGGCTCCCTCTCATGGACCTTTAGACCATGAGTTGAGTCAAAATCAGGAGTCACCCAGGTGCCCCTATAAAGTAGATATTTTAAAAACATAAATGAGAATCATATTAATATATATTGACCTAGAACCACCGTATAATCATGGACAAATTTCTGAGTTGGAATATGTAAATCTATTTTGTTCTTTGTAAGTGCTTTATAGTATTCCCTTAAGATATGCCATAGTATGTTAACCAAACCCCTATTGATGAATAGTTAGAAGTGTCCCAGTTTTATGTTTTTTTTTTTAAGATTTTATTATTTATTTTACAGAGAGAGATCACAAGTAGGCAGAGAGGCAGACAGAGAGAGAGAGGAGGAAGCAGGCTCCCTGCTGAGCAGAGAGTCTGATGCGGGACTCGATCCCAGGGCCCTGAGATCATGACCAGAGCCAAAGGCAGCAGCTTAACCCACTGAGCCACCCAGGCGCCCCCCGTTTTATGTTTGATTTCCTTTTTTTTTTTTTTTTTTAAGATTTTATTTATTTGACAGAGAGATAGAGAGCACAAGTAGGCAGAATGGCAGGCAGAGGGAGAGGGAGAAGCAGGCTCTCCACAGAGCAGGGAGCCTGATGTGGGACTCAATCCCAGGACCCTGGGATCATGACCTGAGCCAAAGGCAGCCGCTTAACCAACTGAGCTACCCAGGAGCCCCTATGTTCGATTTCTTTTTAATGTATTATTTTCATATTTAGACTATTGACTTTTTTTTAATAGTATGAAGTATTCAGAACAGAGGAGGAGGAAAAAATAAAATCTCAGGGACAAGATGTTACATCATCAGTATATTTCATGAAGCAAACAATCAGCAATGCCTGTGGAACAATTGGACTGATCCATGCTATTGCCAACAATAAAGACAAGATGCACTTTGGTAAATGATTTTATATTACTGTTTATCCCCTCACCCCCACCCAAGTTAAAAGTTAACCTATTGAGCAGTAGGTGGTGCTATAGTTCTCTCTTTTCAAGTATTAAAGGAAACCTTTTCCTCTCTCCTTTCTTTTATAGTGGGAAGTATTGTGTAGAAGAAATACTAATCTTTCCCATTCTTTTATATGACCCATGAACAAACAAAAGCCCATCATTTATCCAAGTTTTCTTACATTCCCAATTTACCAGTGAAGAAGTTTTTACCTGAAAAAGTTAACATGCTTCTAGTATTTTCATGTATCAGTGAGATAGCAAACCTTCTCAATTTGATCTTTTTAAAAATTCTCAGAATCTGGATCAACCTTGAAAAAATTCCTCGAGGAGTCCGTGTCAATGAGTCCTGAAGAACGAGCCAGATATCTAGAGAACTATGACGTCGGTACCTTCTTTCTGTCTCAATCTCAGTTATGGGCAAAGTTTTGTGGGATTGTAGATTCTGTTTGGGGGTTTGTCTTAAAACTATAGTTTTGAGTACTTACGGTTTTTGTTGTGTCATTACCTGAAATATCCATAAATATTGATAAATTGCCACTTTTCTACATCCAGAGCTGAATTAGAGAAAAAAGTTTTATTGACAAATTTTAAAAATGTTTTATGATTGGCTATTGCTTACCATTCCCTATAATATATATATGCCTGCCAATACTCTATTTGTCTTTCACTGGGAATCTGAAACAAGGCTGAAGACCAATGGAAAAAGCAAAAGTTTAATGGTAGATTCTAGACCACACTTTGGTTCTCTTATGCTCTTATTAATGTTTTTGCATGTGTGAAGACACAAGCCATAATCTACTTTTAAATAATTGTACAATTTCGTAGAATTGTTTTAGAGTGGCATTTAAATTTTATTGGCTTTGAAATCTATTTTTCTTTTGAGGTTCTTTTTACCTTTTAGTAACACTATTACGTAGATGGTAAATTCTCTAAAATTAGAAGCAGTGTAGTATACAGATTATTTGGCTAGAAAAATGACTTGAACAGAGTTTGTGCCCAGTAAAGTCATTGATTTGATTATGTTGTTTTAGCATTTTTATATACTTCAATTATCTTAATTTTTTTCTTAAAAAAACCTACAGATCTCATAAAATATCTTTATTTTCCACAAAAGTACAATAAACAACATAAAAATCACCAGTAATCCCACCAATGGCAGGTAGCCACCATTAGTCATATTTTTTATAGGGAGTATATATGTATATACACAATTTTTTAAAACAAAAATTTGATCACACTGTAATACTGTTTTATAACTTGCTTTTTTCACTTAACTTATCACAAACGTATTACATACCAGTAAGTATATATTTGACATCATCATTTAATGGCTGCATAGCTTTCCATTGAGCAGTATTTTATTTCACCAATAAATTATTGTTGGAAATTTAATATTTTTCCTCTTTATTCACCATTTAAAAAATACTACAAGGTATATTATTGTAGCGAAATCTTTGCAAATATCCTTAATTATATATACTTATGTACAGTTACGTGTAAATCAACTCCTAGAACAGAAATTGCTGGATCCAACAGTTTGCATGTTTTTAAGGCTTTGACACTTACTGCCAAATTGCCATTCATAAAGGTAATTTCACCCCAAATTTACTACTTTTGCCTATTTTCTTCATCTTTGCTAATAGTGGGTATTGTAAGGGCTTTTTTTTTTTTTAAGTTCAGAAAGCTAAAATCTCTAGTTTCTGATAAGTGCATGCTTTTTGCTCCCCATTTGAAACTGCTGACTGAAGCTGCATGATTAAGCATAACTATAGCCAGAGCTGCAGAGGAGCATGTAACCTGGAGAAACAGATGAGATAAGCTTTTTCCGTCTCTATCTGTGAGATGCTTACTTTATTCTAGTCCCAGTTGAATAAAGTGTTAAGGTGTCAGTTCTTTTTCTTTTTTTTTAAAGATTTTATTTATTTATTTGACACAGATTACAAGTAGGCAGGGAGATAGGCAGAGAGAGAGGTGGAAGCAGGCTCCCCACTGAGAATGAGAACCTGATTCGGGGCTCGATCCCAGGACCCTAGGATCATGACCTGAGCCAAAGGCAGAGGCTCAACCCACTGAGCCACCCAGGCGCCCTAGTGCCCAAGACGTCAGTTCTAACAAATAATTTAAATGACTCCCACTTCACATCTGGAAATGACAAGTAATCAGATCGTCTCTTTCCTAAGTCTTCAGGGATTTGTGTGTTGGAAAGTAGAGAATTCATTTGGTTACCCAGAAATCATTCTTTAATATTAAACTCTTCCTAATTTTCTTCCAATTTGTTATCTCTTAACAAAGCTTTAGGTGTTAGAATTTAGCATTGTTGTTTTCTTTTAAAAATTTGGATATAATCATTTTTTCCAGTTAATATCTTGTGTTCTTATTACAGGCTATTCGAGTCACTCATGAGACCAGTGCCCATGAAGGTCAGACTGAGGTATTTCACATTTTTCAAAACTTTTCTTGCCCTGTGTAAGTTTAACCCTGGTGTTGTTGTGTGGCATGTAGTTTTAGAAAATCACTTGGACATTCTTTTTCCTTAGAGGGAATCTGCTTATGTAAAACTAGTCATGAAGTAGCTCAAGAACATGTATCAATAAGCTGTTAATAGGCACTTTGATATTGGCCATCACAGTTTGATCATTTAGAAGGATTGCAGACTGTGGGCGGGTTGCAGCTTCCTTATTAGATTCTTCCTACTTGTGCAAGTGATTTGAGAAAAATACCTGCGTGATAGTACAAGCAGATGAACCTGTAGGATTTTCCAGACTTTTAATCATGCCCAACCTCCAGCAAAAAGCCCCATCATTCTCTTTGCTCACAAAATTTGTTTGGGGGCAAAAAGATTTCTGCCATCTTCATTCTCATAGTAGTTCTTTACCTGGGTCACCTCTCCTCTCCTTATTTTGTCTCTCTCTCTCTCTTTTTTTTTCTTTTTTTTGTTCTCTTGGTTTCTCTCATTCTCTCATTCCCTCTCCATTTCTTTTCCTTCCCTACAAGCCTCATGTTCCTACTCTTGGAGGAAGTTTGTCAAAAGGTATTTCAGTCAAAACAAGTAGAGTTTAATTAAAGTCGTTTGGTAAATTTATAACACATTTAAGTGCTAACAACAGAGAATTAGAGATTTTCTTTTCTCTTATCCATGTGTGACTTGAAACCAGGTTTTTTCACATACAGAGATCCTATTGCCTTTGTGCTTTAACAATACTTGGAAAAATACTTGAAAAATATCTGATCTAAAAATACTGTTCTTAAATATAGTTACTATCTCCAAAAAGGGGTTTTTAGTTTTTTGTTTGTTTTTTTTTTTTTAGGAGAAAATGATTCAATACTGTGATATAACTGCAGTTTTTCATAGATTATACTGGATAACTGAGTGTTTAGAATAAAGCTGTCTAGGAATTTAAACACAAATTTTCCCTATAGTGATATTATAACGTCTTGTTTGCTCTCAAATTCTGTTTTCAGGGGTGTAGAATATTGCTTTTTGACTAAGTTTATGCACACATACACACACACACACAGCATCTCTAAATGACTGTAACACTAGATTGGAAATTAATGAAATGCTCCCTTTTTTAATTGCTTTGTATAATCCTAAGCATGTTCTTCATCTTCATTATGCTTTGCTTTCTTGTTGGTAAACTTATAGTATTAAAATTAGCAATGATGATGATCAGCATGAGATTATTATAAAATATGAAGACAGTAATTTATAGTAGAGCTATTAAATGCTTTAATACATGTTTACTTCAAAAAGTTTTCTCTGCGATACCTTCTTTTGCCTTCTTTTTCATGGCTTTATCCATGTCATGCTTCAGTAATTGTTTTTAGATGATGTTCACAGTTTTTTCCAGACCTAAATTCTACTTTTCTTCATCTTAATTTTTTTTAATTTTCTTCATCTTTTTTTTTTTTTAGATTTTATTTATTTATTTATTTATTTGATAGAGAGAGAGAGAGAGAGAGAGGAGAGACAGTGAGAGAGGGAACACAAGCAGGGAGAGTGGGAGAGGGAGAAGGAGGCTTCCTGCTGAGCACGGGGCTTGATTCGGGACTTGATTCCAGGACCCTGGGATCATGACCTGAGCCGAAGGCAGACTCTTAACGACTGAGCCACGCAGGCACCCCTCCACTTTACTTCATCTTAATCTTAAACTTTTAGATATTACCTAAATGACCTGAATGACCACCAATATTTTAGAATGCACTCGTCCTTGTTTGAGCTTATTATGTTGTACTTTCAACTTTTTCTTCCCTTTATTCTTCCTGTTTCTTATAATAGTTGCATCATACATTTTCCCCATTATCACTAATCAAATACGAATTTATTTCATTTCTTCCTAGAAGATCAGCTTCTTATGTAGATTTTCAATCTTAATCTTTATTTTAATATTTATTCCTTTTTACATTGTTCTCCTGGATTACTTTTCCTGAATTGTAACTTGATTATTGTGGGTACTCAGATTTTTCTGTTTTGTGTGGTTTTTTTTTTTTTTTTTTTTTTGTGATTTTCAAGGTGAGGTGGGGATAGAAGTTAGGATTTTCTGGACAGCTTTTTCTAAATTTACTCTCAGAAAATTAATTGCTTTTGGTCATTTTGCATCTCCTATAGTTGAGGATCACTGCTTGATTGACCCTATTTTTTTACGTATACTATATACCCAAAGTGTATTGGGTGAAAAAACGAAAAGTGTTTGAGAACCATTCCCCAAGCATATATAATAAATTTCAACTTCTTTAGCCTAGCTGTATTCAAGGTTTTCCCAGCCCTATCCTTCCAACTTTTCATCAGTGTTTTCTCTTTAAATATTTCTCTCTGGCCATCCCTCACTTAATTGTTGTTATGCTTTACCTCTTGCAGTATACTCCTACTAAAAAAATTCCTTTGACAATCTCTGTTTTCCCTAATTCTACCCATTCTTCAAGATTTGGCTTAAATACTACCTTCTGCATGAAACAATCCATTCCTTCTATTGGCTTTTTTTTTTTTTTTTTTTTTTTTAATTTATCTAACAGACAGAGATCACAAGGAGGCAGAGAGGCAGGCAGAGAGAGAGGAAGGCTCCCTGCTGAGCAGAGAGCCCGATGTGGGGCTCGATCCCAGGACCCTGGGCTCATGACCTGAGCCGGAAGCAGTAACCCACTGAGCCACCCAGGCACCCCTCTATTGGCTCTTTTATATGACTTCTATTATTTGCATTTAGCTATTTTCATTTATTTAAGATGTATACTTTTTCACTTTTTCTCCCTACATTTTAACAGCCCTGAAATTAGGATGTAATTTTACAGTTAATGTTGTAATTTACTTGCTTACCTGTGCATAAAATGTGACACATCACATAACAACTGGTACCTTATATTTGATGAAATGGGGTGTCATATCTACTGTATTACTGTGGCTCTTAGACCTAGGATTGGTATCTGGTTCATTTGGATCTGCTCCAAAATACCCAACACCATCCCTTGCACGTGGGCACCACACATACTTATTATTTCACCATAATTCCCTTAGAACTATCTTTAGTGATGTAAGAACTAAACAGCAACAACAACCCCCCCCATCCTTGTTTTTTCCATAGTTCTCTGTGTAAACAAGATATACCCATTAGCCATTTTTCTTCAATAGGGCACTACTCTCATTTTGGGAAGGGTTCAGTTCTTTGTTGTGTGGGGCTATTTTGTGCATTCCACGGTGGACTATAAATTACTGTATTTTTGTCACTGTTTTATTGACGCCCACTCACTGAGGAAACAAAAACCCACAGCATACATTTTCAAATCCAGTCTGAACCAGCTTAAAACAATTGCCCCAGATACTATTTTTGTGATTGTCTCATTTAAGGTTCATCTGCCAAGATGGACGTAAGAGTTTTTGACATATTATTATCTCCATTGTCTCTGTATTCTAGCACACTGGTTTTTGTCAGTTCCTGGAAAACAACCAAGTCTTTAAGATTCATATTTGTTTGCTTGGGCTGCCATAACAAAATATCAAAGACTGGGTGGCCTAAGCAACAGAAATTTATTTTCTCACAGTTCTGGAGGCTAGAAGTCAATATCATGGTGCCATCAGGGTTGGTTTCTGGTGAGCCTTTCTTCTTGGCTTGTAGATGGGTATTTGTGTCCTTACCTGGCCTTTCCTCTGTGTGCATATGGAGAGAGGGAGAGAGAGAGAGAGAGAGAGATTGATTGATCTGTCCATCGATGGAGTGATCTCTGGTATCTTTTCTTCTTTTAAGGACACCAGTCCTATCCAGTTGGATCCCACATTATTAACCTCAATTATGCCCCCGAAGACCCTAACTCCAGTTGGGGGTCAGCACTTCAACATGAGCATTTTGGGGGAATGCAGTTCATCTGTAACACCATCTTAGTGCTTTCTATTGATTCAGTACTCTTCTGGAAATATCCCTCCTATCTGTGTACTTAGCACCTTATCTGTGAGGTCGCTTCTTAAAAGTCATTTTTTCAAAGAGGCTTTTCTTTTATCACTGTTAAATATATTCACTTCTGAATTTTCTGTCATAAAATCCTATTTATTTTCTTCATGGAACTTTTAAGTGATTTGTAATAAGGTGTTTTGTTTATTTGTTTTTTGTTTACTTACTAGACTATAAGCCCCATGTGGTCATGGGCCTTGTTTGTCCCATTCACCTTGAATACCCAGGACAGTGCTTGGCATGTATAGGCATATATGAGAAATTGCATATACAAAGGTAAGGAACACAGGATATAGGTTTGTATGCTGACTCCACTACTTTGTAGCTCAGACAAGATACTTTCCACAGCTGTAAAGTGGAAACAGTAGCATCTACTCTATGGGATTGCTGTGAAGTTGGATGGGTTAATCAGGTAAAGTGTTTAGAATAGTTCTTGGCATGTAACGGACCTTCAGTAAATATTAGGTGGTAATTTTATTAGGCATTCAGAAAAATGAATATGGATGGCGGAGGATGAGGCTCTAATATGGTCCAGATGAGGCAGAGGAAGAAGTAATAAGGTGAAGCTCGATCAAGGAGGGGCTTGGATTTTATAGGCAATGGGGAGTCACCAAAGATGGTGCATTGAGTTTTCAGCATATCGGGTTTAAGGTGAATTTATGAGTCATCTGTGTAGAAGTTATATATGGAGCCTAAAGCTTCGGGGAGATACCTGAAATCTTTTGTATTTGGGTAGTAGTTAGAACCTTGAGAATTCTATAGAGGGAGAATAGTGGTGGACCACAATAAATCCCAGGACATGTTGGTATTAAAGGAAGTGGTTAGAGGAAGAGGAGACAGTAATAATATGTAATCGTAATGGTAGTCATCATTGACATCGTTGGTACTCTGTCAGAACATGTTCATGGAAGTAGGACAGGCAGGAGCCTTAGTGCATGTAGAGATTTGTAGACTAAATGAGAGATCAGTAAGTCAAACCACCCAGATGCAATAGTGTTTTCAGAAGATTGGCCTTAATATGCTACTATTGGCCAGTTGTCTGTTTTCTTGTATGGTTTTCCCTCTCCCACCATCCCACCATAATACTGAGGCATACTTAGGCATACTAAATTTCTAATCCAGAAATTTAGACAGTAGCCCCACCTCACTTATGTTTCATTAACCTATACTGAAAATTATTGCTTTCATTTTTCACTTAAGATAAAAGAACAATGAGCTATGAGGAACTTAAATAATGTGTTTTTAAAATTGTGAACAAGTATCAGTGATACAATAATGGAAGCAATCTACAAGTCCAATGTGAAGAAAAGAAAAAAATCCAAAAAGGTATTTAATTTGCCTTTAAACTGTACTTTTATTTTGTTGCTGCTTATCTAAAAAGCACTTTCTAAAGTTTGTCATTTGTCCATATTAGTCTGGGAGCCAGTCTAGATAAAAGTAGAGATCTTCTGACTTTTTACAAAAGAATAAATTTATTTTACTGCTCAGAACCCTCCATTCAAGTTTATAATAATAAAGAAAAGTAATAGAAGGTGGCACTGTTGTTTTATTTATGGTTTTAAATAAGCATGCCAATATGGAAAGTGTAGCAAAAATGCTTTTTGATATATATATATATATATATAAAAATATATATATATATATATTAAAAAAAGATAAATTTTAAAGAAAAGATTGGAAGTATAATTATATACTTGGAAGTATATATATATACTTCCAATCTTTTCTTTAAAATTTATCTTTTTTTTAAGATTTTATTTATTTTATTTGAGCGACAGAAATAACGAGAAAGAGCACAAGCAGGGGGAACAGATGGCAGAGGAAGAAGCAGGCTCTCCGCTGATCAGGGAGCCCAATATAGGGCTCAATCTCGGGATCCTGGGATCATGACCTGAGCTGAAGGCAGACACCCAACTGATTGAGCCACCCAGGTGCCCCCTCCTTTTTTTTTTTTTTTGAGAGAGGCAATTGGGAGAGTCAAAGGGAGAGTGGGAGAGAGAATCTTAAGCAGGCTTCATGCCTAGCATGGAAGCTGACTTGTGGCTTGATCTCACAACCCTGAGATCATGACCTGAGCTGAAATTAAGAATTGGATGCTTAACTATGGGAGTCACCCAGGCACCCCTTTAAAATTTATCCTTTTTTTTTTTTTGTAAGATTTATTTATTAGAGAGAGAGAATATGTTTGTACAAGTTGGGGTAGGGGGAAAGGTGGAGAATGGAAGGAAAGAATCACAAGTAGATTCCATACTGAGTTCAGAACCCACTCCAGGGCTTGATCTCATGACCCATGGGATCATAACCTTAGCTGAAACCAAGAGTCAGATGCCTCTCAGGTACCCCCCTTTTAAATTTATCTTTTAAACAGTTAAGGAGCAGCTGGATGGCTCAGTCAGTCGGGTGTCCCTTCAGCTCAGGTCATGATCTCAGGGTTCTGGGATGGAGCCTACACAGTGGGGAGTCAGCTTCTCCCTTTTTCTTTGCATCTCCCTCTGCCGTTCCCCCTGCTTGTGCATGTGTGTGCGCGCATGCTCTCTCGCTCTCTCTGCATCAAATAAATAAAGAAATGAAATCATCAAAAAGAATCTTCAAAAAAAGATCAAAAAATTTTGTGGGATTTTTTTTCTTTATATTTTATCTTTATATCTTTATCTTATATTTTTATCTTTATCTTATTTTTATTTTATCTTTATCTTTATATTCTATCTTTTCTTGTCTCTTCAAGACCTCCTCATAAAAAATTCTTTGTGGCTGTGTATTACCATGTGAATGAATCATAATTTACTTTGCATTTTTTTAAACTTTGGATATTTGTTTTGTTTTCAGTTTTTCAAGTTAAAACTATAATTTCATTAAATATCTTTATTCAAGTATTCATTCTAGGTTCTTTAAGTTACTTTTAGGTAGAATATTGAGACAAAGGGATGAACGTTTTTAAGATTTTTGTTAGAGAATATAAAATTGTCTTTCTTTCATTTGATCAACCACATAACCTGTCTGAGCACCTATAATGCCAGGCACTGTTCTAGGAGCTGCATGTACAAAGATGAATAAAACACATTTTGTGTCTTTAAGGATCTCTCACTTCAGTGGAGATAGCCTCAAAAATAACCCTTGCCAGGGTTAAATTCTATTTTTAAATTTTAGCATGTGTGATAGAGGAAAATAGTAAGTGTGATTGCTAATGACAGTTCAAAGATCTTTAGGAAAAGTTTACAGAATGAATTTAAATTGTAAAATTAAATTGTAATTTATTTATGATGAAATATGTAATAATATATTCTGGTTAGTGTTGTTGTCCTGTAAGAGGAAGTTTAAGGTTAGGTAAGGTAAGCAAAGGGTAACTTGTGATTTCAGGTATGCATTCATATATGTATACATAGTTTAAAATGTGTGTGTGTGTGTATTTAATTTGCTTTTTGGCACAATCAGTGCAAACTGTCAGTGGAGGAAAACAGTGTCAGGTTTCATTTTCATTATTGTAGAAGTATGGTTTCCATGGTTTCATTTTACTCTGCAGTACAGTTTTGAATGATTTTGATTATGTTAGAATTGGAGTCAATTAAGATATTCACATTTATTTCTCTTCTTTAAGGTTTTTTTCTTTCCTGTCTTTGAAAGAAGCTAAACCAATTAGGAAGAAACTTAGTTCTTATATAATGTACAGTTTAAGTTCTTTATATTCTTGGAAGAATCAGATGGAAACAAATGGAACTCTGGTGAAAAGTATGCTTTTTAAGTTGTATAGTCCACTTTTGTTAAGAAATCTGAAATTGGCACTTTCTGATTTTTTTTCTACATTTACTTTCCGCACCTCATTTTCTTTATTCCATTCCAACAAGACTTAAGGTTAATCTTTTGGGCAACTTCATTTTATTTCATTCTTAAAATTGAGAAATTCTCTGTAACACCTATCCTAACTTCTTATACTTTTGCCTCCATCTCTTCTCCATCTCCATCTTTTTTTATTGCTGTCATTCCTTCTGCATATCATTACCCAGATAGAGGCATGATTCAAAAGTATATGTAAAGTTGAGTGGAGGAGCTGAATTTGAGGGAGGGAGTACAAATTAGATTTATTCATAATTGGGAAAATGTTATTGGAGTGGTTCTTTTCATTCCTCTATTTTCTTTTCTTTTTATTTTTTTTAATTTAAATTCAGTTTAGTTAACATAAAGTCTGTTACTAGTTTCAGGGGCAGAATTTAGGGATTCATCAGTTGCATGTAATACCCAGTGCTCATGACATCACGTGCCCTCCTTAATGCCCATCACCCAGTTACCCCATCCTCCCACCCACACCCTCCAGCAACCCTCAGTGTGCTCCCTGTAGTCAAGAGTCTCTTATGGTTTGCCTCCCTCTCTGTTTTTACCTTTTTTTTCCTTCCCTTCCCCTATGTCCAACTGTTCTTTTCTTAAGTTCCACATATGAGTGAAATCATATGGTATTTGTCTTTCTCTGACTGACTTATTTCACTTACCATAATACCTTCTAGTTCCATCCACATCATTGCACATGGCAAGATTTCATTCTTTTTGATGGCTAAGTAATACTCAAACACTAACACCATGTCTCCAATCATGTAATCAGTCATTTGCTATCACTAAAAAATGATTATAGATAGATTAAATTAGTTGTTGAAGGGTAAGAAATGTAATTACTACTCTATCCTGTTTATGCTTTTCTTCCTCCCTTCTTAGATTAACAAGTGCTTTGCCCTAAAGTGGATCAAAATATTCTTTTCTTTCTTCATCCTCTTATTTATTGGTTTTTGGTTTTTGTTTTTTTTTTTTTTGGACAATATGAGGGTTTTGGAAATAGAGATATTAAGCTATTACTTATTTTAAAAGAAAATTCTTAGACTGAACTCAGGAATGTACTCTTTCAGATCTGACTGGCCCTAACCCTTTGTGTAAAAATGTCTTCAGCAATAAACTAGAGTTAAGGTTAGGTTTGGGATGGTGAGGTTTTTCTGTTTGTTTTGTTTTAAACCATATCTTTCCAAAATGGAGGATAATGCTAGGATTTAAGATTCTTTTCGTTTGTAATAAATGAAAACCTATTCTCACATTGCCCAAAAAAAAAAAGGATTTCTGAGAATTCATTTGGCCAGCTTAACAATGGTAAGGCTGAATTTAATAGGACATGTACAGATATAAGTCATTATTTTAATAGAGATTTCTGCCATGGAGAATTATAAATTGAAGTGAGAAAACACAGTTGTTAAAACCAATAGAGGAGGGGCGCCTGGGTGGCTCAGTGGGTTAAGCCTCTGCCTTCGACTCAGGTCATGATCTCAGGGTCTTGGGATTGAGCCCCACATTGGGCTCTCTGCTCAGTGAGGAGCCTGCTTCCCTCCTCTCTTGGCCTGTCTCTCTGTCTACTTGTGATTTCTCTCTGTCAAATAAATAAATAAATTCTTAAAAAAAAAAACAAAACCAATAGAGGAAAAGTCTTTTAAGACATTCTTAAATGTGGCCATCTTGATTTATTAGGTGAGCAAAATGAATACATTTGCTATTATGCAGATTTTCCATGGACTATATGGTGGTATTTTGTGTATTTTGATATCTAGCCCATGTTTCACTTTGACTGCTTTGACTGGATACTCCTAGGAAAGTTTGCATCTTTTGCAATCTTTGAATCTGGTTTTACTTTCCTATTTTAAATTTGGACCTTACATTTAGTGTAATCCAATGTATTGTATGGATAGTTACTAAAAAAATCTACAGAACTCCATTTAGAATTAGTTTATGATTTTTTATTTTAAACTTTTCAAGTTTTATATATGCATATGTGTTCTCATGCATGTGCACACATGTGCTCATACCTGTATGCACACACATTTATATTTTACTTCTTTTCATAGCATTTGGCAGCCCTAGGGAAGTTCCTAATTCTTTTTCTGTCCGTAGGCCATTTTTTTAAACTCAGTGGTATTTCTAACATCTGAAAGAACGTATATCTGAAAGGATATACATTCGGGAAATAACTATGAAATTTGATTGTGATCAAGTACAAATTTTATCAATCGGTCGATAAAAGGAATCATGATTTCTAATGATCATATAATGAGAAGCTAAAATTATTTTTAGAAGTTGAATTTCATTTTTTTTTTAGTATTTTATTCCAATTTCTACCCTGTGAAGAGAAGGAGATACTGTGAAGAGAGTGCACATTGTTGTCTACTAGACATGCACAGATATCAGAGAGCCCGATGCAGGGCTCGATCCCAGGACCTTGAGATCATGACCCAAGCTGAAGGCAGAGGCTTTAACCTGCTGAGCCACCCAGGCGCCCCCAGATATAGGTTTTAAAGCCAAAAAATTCTCGCTGTGAGGTGACTGGGATGCTTGGAGTTAGGCATCATTTTGGGTGCCGCAGTGTTAATTGAGGAAGTTTTCTTTGTAACTCTTTAGTGTCATTTATAGGTGAATAAAAATAGAAATTGAGGTGCTTAGTAGCTTCCAAATATTCTCATCTTCTTTTTTTTTTTTTTTTAAGATTTTATTTATTTATTTGACAGACAGGGATCACAAGTAGGCAGAGAGGCAGGCAGAGAGACAGAAAAGAGGAAGCAGGCTCCCCGCTGAGCAGAGAGCCCAATGTGGGGCTCGATCCCAGGACCCTGAGATCATGACCTGAGCCGAAGACAGAGGCTTACCCACTGAGCCACGCAGGTGTCCCTATTCTCATCTTCTTAATTCTTACTGCTTTTGAAAGTATGTTTGCCATCTTATTTTAATGATTAGTATAGTTATACTGTACTAATCCTCTAAATTCCTTAAGATTCATATATGTTACCCCATTTTATTGGTGGAAAATCTGAGAAATTACGTGTTCAAGGTCACATAGCTAGTAAGTAACCATGATTTGAAGGCAACACAATGTGTACGTAAATCAAAATCCTAACACAAAAAAGAAGAAAGGGAGGATTTTTAATTTTAAAGATTTGTTTTTATCCTAAAAGCAAACTTAAATACAGCTAATAATTTTTTATTTAAATTCAATTAATTAATATATAGTGTATTATTTGTTTCAGAGGTAGAGTTTAGAGATTCATCAGTCTTAAACACTCAGTGCTCATTATATCACGTAACCTCCGTAATGTCCATCACCAAATGACCCCGTTCCCCTCCAGCAACCCTGGAGGTTTGTCTCCCTCTCTGATTTCTTCTTCTGCTTTTCCTTCCTTTCTCCTTTGCTTCTCTGTTTTATTTCTTAAATTCCACATGTGAGTGAAACCATATGATAATTGTCTTTCTCTGATTGACTTATTTCTACAGCCAATTAATACAAATATGTAATGTATTATAACTGTCCAGAATGTGCTGAATACTTTATTCCTTGTTACCCCTATATCTAAGTTAGCTCTTAGTAGATATTTCCTTATATTAAACATAAAATCTCACCCATAAACCAAGATAGTCTTTTGATTATCATATCATGTATATTTCAGAAAACAGTAATTATTTTAAGTATCTACCAGCTAATGATCCCTTCATGTTCAGAAAATTACATGGTTATAATGATATTTTTCTTAATAATAGGATGCCCATTAAAATGAGAAGATGTTTTGGGTGTAAGCCAAAATCTACTTCATTTATTTTAGCATTTTAGAATAATTCAGATTTGAGCACTTAAATAACCTACCAAACCCTGATTTCTTTTCCTTTTTTTTTTTTTTAAGATTTTATTTATTTATTTGACAGAGATCACAAGTAGGCAGAGAGGCAGGCAGAGAGAGGGGGGAAGCAGGCTCCCCGCAGAGCAAAGAGCCCGATGTGGGGCTCGATCCCAGGACCCTGGAATCACGACCCGAGCCGAAGTCAGAGGCTTTAACCCACTAAGCCACCCAGGTGCCCCCAAACCCTGATTTCTTAATAGACAAATTCTTTTAGGCAGACCCCCTGTCCCCTTTTTTAAAAATGTCTGTATCATTTCTTTTTAGCCATTATAGTATTTCTAATTCCTTGGTTAATGTTAAACAGTTTAAATCTTTTTTTCTTTTTTTAAAGATTTTAATTGTTTATTTGACAGACAGAGATCACAAGTAGGCAGAGAAGCAGGCAGAGAGAGAGGAGGAAGCAGGCTCCCTGCTGAGCAGAGAGCCCAATGTGGGGCTTGATTCCAGGACCTGGGCTCATGACCTGAGCCAAAGGCAGAGACTTTAACCCACTGAGCCACCGAGGCGCCCCTAATGTTAAACAGTTTAAAGAATAGTCTTCATTTTTCCTACACACAGAGGCGTGTTTTAGTTGAAAGAAGGTAATTTTCCTTTTTAAAGGGACACACACTCTCCACCTTTTTATTAAAGGTTTCGATCATTTCTTTTTAGTCTTCATGTTTTTTTATTGTTATTAAACAGTTTAAGGAGCAATTGACTCATTTTCTCATATACAAGGTAACATGCATGTTACCTGTGAAGGAAAAGTAATTTGGCCTCGTAGGACCCAGGAATTTTGGTTCTGGGTTTTTTCTTTTCTTTTTCTTTTTTCTTTTTTTTTTTCTGAACTATTTATAAGTTTTGGAAAACAAATTCTTGAATTGTGCTTGGAGAATACAGATAAAGATAATAATAGATTTCCCTCTCTAAATCAGATAAATTAGTTGACAATTGATGGGTGAGTGGATTTGTATGTAATGAGAACACTGAATTTAGAGCCAGGAGTCATGTGTTCTGCGTCTCGCTTTGACGGTCACTAGTTGAATGCTGTGGGCAAGTCAGTTGAGTCCTTTTGCTTCTGAATATTAAAAAACCCCAACATTGTCATGATATACTCACTCTCTGTATTTTATTTTATTATTTTTTTGGTGTTTTATTTTTAACTCTGAGGCTTTAAGTCGAAATGAGAATGCTTATAAATCTCTTAAAATGAATGTTTATACCTAATTCTAATTTATTAAATTCCTAAGAGTTTTGCAAAGAGCAAAACATTTACTCTGCTTTTAAAATGCCTGGGGTTCTGAAAAGTCTATTCTAGATGTTTCCAAACATCATGTAATAAAGAGATAGATTTATAGTATATGCAAAGTGTTCTATATACATAGGTACATTATATGGTTGCATTACCCACACAGCAGAGGGGATGCAGGTTCAATGTTAAAGTCCTGGCAGGTGTTGATGTTTTTAGTAATTTTAGTGAAATACGTAATTTTTAGCAATTTTGGATTCCTCTATCAGAACTGAAAAACCGAGGGAATGAGCTCTTTATTATGACTCTTCTGAAAGATTCAAGAATAAATTATACATATTTGATCTTTTCCAATTAGTATGGAAGACAATGAAAAATCAGATATTTAGTCTCAAGATTCAGTTTACAGTTTAAATTTTCATATTTTGAAAGGAAGCCTGGGGCGCCTGGGTGGCTCAGTGGGTTAAGGCCTCTGCCTTCGGCTCAGGTCATGATCCCGGGGTCCTGGGATTGAGCCCCTCATCGGGCTCTCTGCTCGGCGGGGAGCCTGCTTCCTCCTCTCTCTGCCTGCCTCTCTGCCTACTTGTGATCTCTGTCTGTTAAATAAATAAAATCTTTAAAAAAAAAAAAAAGGAAACCTATCTTGGCTTCTTAAGCATTTGTATTGACAGTTAATATGAAAATTTAAAAGTTTGTGTAATTCTTTGTAATTCTAGGAAGAAAGCCTAGGAGTTTTAAGAATCCGTAATTGCATACTTCATATCAAAGTTATTTCATCTCTTGAAATGATATTACGTGACAACCTCTTCCTGAATTATCATATAAATTTTTATTAGAATTGAAAATATATATGATGTATACTGTTATGTCTAAATTATGAATTAGATTATCTTTAGAAATCATGTTATTAGAGAAAATATGTATATATTGTATTCATTTAGCATTAGGTAGAAATAAATATGACTAGACTAAACATTTAGAATTAATGCTTCTAACATTTAACATCTTAATATGTTCACTTATTTATTAAAAATAATAGTAAGCGGCACTTGGACTATAAAATAGCTTTCCTGCCCAAGACCTTTTCAAGGTGGTTAAAAGTAAAACAGTCATAATACAGTATTGTACCATCCTATTTTTTATTTTCTACAACTTAAAAACATAGCCAGATACAGACACACATTCATACAAACTTAAAGTGTGGAACTCATTCCACACTGTGTACTTTTTTCATTCTTTTCTCTTATATAAGTTTACATTGGAAGATGTGATGAGTAAAAAAGGCTAAAATCACCTATGGATAATCTGATAGAGCTTAGACAACAATTGTATCTCCATTTTTAAATAGAAATGATCATAATTTTTACCTTATAGGGTTATTGTGAGGGTCTATATCATCTATAGTTTAGAACATCTGGTATATAACGATAGTCACACAATGTTAGCTATTACTATTATTCATTGGTGAACATATTAAAGATACTTGTGTGAACATATTTATAGTGGTTTGTAAATGTAGAAAACTACAAACAACCTAAATATACAATAATATATATATATATATATATATATATATATATATATATTTATGGTTCATCTATCTAACCATATTTAAAAAATAATATCTCGCCTTGAAAAATGATAACAGATACATACTTATTGGGGTGGATAGATGCCCAAAATATATAGATAGTGAAAAAAGCCACATGAAGCATATGTTCCCTTTTTGTAAAAAGAAAAAAAGAAACAGAATGCTAAAAAAATTTTAACAAATTGCTAAAGGCCAAGTATAGACTAGTATATAAATTATAAAATTGCTATAAGGGGCCCCAAAAGGGAAGCTTTCATTCACTCCACAAACCTCACTAGTACTTATAAGATAGACTAAGGACAAGACTAGAGAGAGACTTAAGGTACAAACCCGAGGAAGGGAGCAATTTCTACTTCAGCTAAGGCTTCAAGCCTTGGTTCTTCTCCCTTACAGAACAAAACCTAAAGATGCTAGGACAAAATACCTTCTTTGGGTAAGGGAATAGATAAAACAACTTTTTTGGGGAAGGGGCAGAAAACGAGAGAAATAGTCGAAGGAGGAAAGCCTGGTTCTTGATACCAGGGATAGACAGACTAGCTATAATGGTAGAAGCAATGGCTAAACCAGAATAATAAAGAATATTTCTGCCTTGCCACCATTAAAGACCAGTAAGCACCAATAAACAAGTGTCAAAAGTGTGTGAGTGAGTCAAGAACAAGGAGAGAGACCTCCGAGCCCATGCTCTGAGAAAAAGCCTAAAGCGGTGGGTGGAACAAGAACACTGAAAAAGAAAGCATCCAACAGTCTAGCTGCTACCCTAAGCACAAGGTAATGCTAGATGAATTTTAAGCTGGTAGGTTGCTGAGGTTAACCGTAGCACAATAAAACACAAACCAGCTCAACTCCTGACTAGACTGATTCAATTCCACACACTAAAGGTGTAGCAGAAGAGGTATGCCCATACTCAGGCATAAAAAGTATTTACCTCAGTCTGCTCTTACACAGGATGTATAACTTTTAACCAAAAATTACAAGACAAAGAAGAAACAAGAAAAACAACAATACATTGTTATTAGACAAACCAGTCAACAGAATCAGAGTCGGATATGATCCAGATACTGGACTTGTCAGATATAGTTTGAAATAACTATAAATAATATGTTAAAGACTCATGAGAACAAAGTGGACATGTACTAACAAAGAGGGAATATCAGCAGAGAATTGGAAACTGTAAGAATCAACTGGAAATGTTAGTAATGAAAAATATGGTATCAGAGATGAAGAATTCCTTTCATGGGTCTACCAACCAGAAGACTTCACAATATTGAGGGGAGAATCAGTAAATGTGAAGACACATCATACTCATACTAGACTGCAAAAGCAAAATATACTGCTGGTGGTAGGGGTACCCAGGGCATCCAAGAGTTGCAGGACATTTCAAATGATCTAATACATGAAAAGAGAATCCTAGAAGGAAAGAAGAGGTGAGGGTGAGATGGGGACATGGGACAGAAAAAATATTTCAAGATCTAATGGCTGCTTTTCAAAGATAATTAAAGACCTCAGATCACAGCTTCAAGAATCTCAAAGAGCACTAGGTAGGATAATACCCCTATCCTCCGAAAACCAAACACACATATACACTGAGGTACATAATACTCAAACTACTGTAAACGAAAGATAAGTAGAAAATGTTCAAGGCAGCCAGAAGAAAAACATAGGTTAGATACAGAGGAACAAAGATAAGAATTACAGCAGGCTTCTCATGAGAAATTATGCAAGCCAGAACACCATGGAATGATATTTTTAAAGTGTTGAAAGAATTAAAACAAAAATATCTTTCAAAACTAAGGGACAGGGCACCTGGGTGGCTCAGTGGGTTAAGCCGCTGCCTTCGGCTCAGGTCATGATCTCAGGGTCCTGGGATCGAGTCCCCCATTGGGCTCTCTGCTCAGCAGGGAGCCTGCTTCCCTTCCTCTCTCTCTGCCTGCCTCTCTGCCTACTTGTGATCTCTCTCTGTCAAATAAATAAATAAAATCTTAAAAAACGAAAACAAAAACTAAAGGACACATTGAAACAACCCAAAAAGATTCATTAGCAGCTTACCTGTATTACAATTTGGAGCTACACAAAAACTTGGGGAGGGCTGGAAATGGAACAAGGGAAGGTGAATGTAAAATAAATTTTGTTCTTTTAAAAAATTGCTTTACAAGATAATTAACTGTCTAAATATAAAGTAGTAGCCGTGTATTATACATTTATAGCATACATTAAAATATATGGCATTAGCACAAAGGATGGGAGAAAGAACTCAGAATACTGCCATAAGGCTTTTAGATGACATATGGTGTAATATTATTTGAAGGTGCACTGTGACAAAAGAAACATTTTAAACCCAAGGACAATTACCGAAAAAGAAATCTAAGCAATAAGACAATAGTACATATAAAATGGAATCATAGAAATAACCCCAAAAAAGGCAAAGAAAGAACAACAAAGAACAGATGGTGAAAGTAGAGAGCTGACAAGATGATAGGTTTTAAGTCAACCATATCAATGATTACATGAAATTAATAAAATATAAATGGTCTTAATGTAAACCCATCAATTGAAAGAAGGATTATAATTGGTAAAAAAGCAAGAACACAATTATATGTATCTACAAGAAAGTCACTTTAAATGTAAAGACTTGGAAAGATTTAAATTAAAATAATGGGAAAAGATATACAATGAAAAGAGCAATCAGAAGAAAGCTGGAATAATATTGAAATTAGGTGATGTAGACTTTAGAACCAGGAATATTTTACAGTGATAAAGGACATTCTAAAGATAAAGAGATCAATTCACCAATAAGATATAAAGTATGTATTTGTAGCTGAAAATAGAACCTCTAAATATATGAGGCAAACACTGGGAAAACTGAAGGAAGAAATAGACAAATGCACAAATATTTGGATATTTTGGCAGTCTCCTCAGTAATCAGTAGAACAAGTAGACCCAGAAAATTAGTAAGACCTTAACATAGAAGACCTTCACAATGTTACTAAACAACTTGACCCTCTTAACATTTATGAATATTCCATCCCCAAACAGCTTAATACACATTCTTTTCAAATACACAGGAATGTGCACCAGGCTACACCATATCCTGGATCAGGAAATTAACAATTTTCTTAAAAGTGGAAATCAGACAAAGAATGTTTTCTAGATTAATGAAATTAAATTAGAAATCAGCAATGAGAAATATCTAACAAATTCCCAAATATTTAGAAGTGAAACAATATACTTTTAAATACTTCATGGGTCAAAGAGGAAGTCACAAAGGAAATTAGAAAACATTTTAAATTGAATAAGATTTTTAAAAAATCAAAATATACAGGTTTCAGGTAAAGCAGGAACTGGAACTCTTTAACATTATGTGCTTATAGAAGAGAAAAAATAGGAGTTACAGAAAAATCAATAGCACTAAATGCTTATAGTAGAAAAGAAAAGGCAAGGATTCAAGATAAATTCATAGTATTAAACGCTTATAGTAGAAAAGAAAAGATCTTTTCAAGTCAGTAATCTAACATTTTAAACTTAAGGTAGTAAAAGAAGAGCAAATTAAACCCAAGTCAAACAGAAGGAAGAAATAATAAAGACAAAAGCAAATGTCAATGAAATTCATTATTATACTAAAGATCCTGGCAGGAAAGCAAAAAGAAGAAAGGTCATATGGGTTAGAAAGGAAGAAATAAGTGTTTGTATTCATAGCATGATGTTTTTTATGTAGAAAATTGTTTATTTAAAAATGGGGGATGGAGACTGTTGAAATGTTAATGTCATAAAGGACAAGGAAAGACTGTCGGAAATACTCCAAGTTAAAGAATACTGAAAAGACAGGACAAGTAAATTCAGTGTACCTGTTCCTAGGTCACGAGGGAAAATGCTCTGAAAGAAATGAATAGGTCAACTAACAAATTAAAATATGGGCAGACTAGACAAGATATTATAACAATCTAAAATTATGAAGGTGGTAACTACACTGCTGTTATGTAAGAGAATTCTCTTAGTCTGTAGGAAATACCTTAAGGGTAAAGGACCATGCTATATGTAACTTACCCTAAACCCCCAAATGGTTCAGGAAAAAAATTACATAGAAAGAGAGCATAAATGCAGAGCGAATGGGAGCTAGGATGTTGTGGGCAAAGAGTTCAGTGCTTCCTGTGCTACTTTTGTTTTTGCAACTTTTTAGCTTGATTTTTTTTTTTTTAAGTTTTTAAAAGGTTTTTCAAAAATGGCAAAAGAAGAAGGTCAATTACACTTGAAGGGAAACTGCTTTTCTCCCAGTAGGAAATTGTGAGGGATTAGGTAAGGTCTGCTTATAGGAAAGATAATGTTTGCTTGCTTTTTGCTATAAAACACCATGCCGCAAACTCAATATTCCTCTCCTGGAATGCAGCTCTCCTTGTGTGCAGCCATCCACCTAGGCCCTCTGTGTCGCCCTCCCGTGAGCGTGAGCGCATGCAGACCTGTAGATGATCGTGCTCCTGGCTGTGCTAGAAGTCAAGTCCCTTTTCTCTGACCCAGGCATCCCAAGTCTTCTTCCAGCATCCCTGGAAAAGTAACAGGCCAGCTCTTTTGATTGAAAGGGTAAAATCAAATCCTAGACCCGGCGGTCTAGTTCTGTGAATATGTCTTCCTTGTCCCTATTTTCTGTTTTTTCTGACACTGAATTCTTGACCAGGAATCCCTTTCCCATTTCACCTCCCAAACCTTCCACATTCTTTCGGTATTCACCTTCCAGTTCTATTTCTAGCCTAATAATCTCTCCTTCTTGCTCAGAAGATTGTTGTTTCGTTCCCCTGCTCATTAGTCATCTCTCCTTCCCTTTCTTTCTTTCCTCCATTTCTTCTCTCTTCCTCCATTTTTCTTCTTTTCCCCATTCTCTTCTTCCCTTTCTTTCTCCTATTTTAATGTAACCAGATTGAATATGTCAAACTTCTGATTAGACTGTGTCTGTAGGAGCAGACCATTTACTCTTGTATAGAGCCAAGAGGATTTATTTATGTATTTCTGGTTGACTGGTTCTTATTAAGAGCCACTAGTTTTTTAAACCCTTATTGCAGTGATAGCTTTATTTTAGGTTACTGTACTGTTCCCACAGATTGAAAATACTAAGAAGGATCACAGAATTTTTAGGGTTGAAAGAGTCCTAGAAATCATTTGGGGAAGACCCCTTCATTTTCCTAAAGAGAATAAGTCATGGTTAGTGAATATTATCGCTTCCCAAGGACTCATAACACTATTGTTATTGCTGCTTCTCACTATGGTTATAAATGATTATAATTTTTTCACACTGCCTTAAACTTCTATTTCATGTACTGGTAATATTTATTGGAGGTAGCAATCATAAAATTAACATTTGGATTACCATTAATAAGTTACTTATTGTAAGCATGTGCCTTTTGTGAAAAACTGTTGGGCCAGATTCAACCTTTGTGGTTGTTTGAAAGCATGATTCTCAAAATATCTAATTTTAAGAGGATTGTACCTCTCCTCATTAGAATCTGGTCTATTAAGTTAGTTATAAAATCTTTCCCTTGGAAAATGAGGGTCCACATCAAGGTGATTCTACACAATGGATTCTAGAACCAGATTTCCTGTATCTGAATCCTATCCCTGTCGCTTGCTAGTATAATGTCCTGGGTTATATTATTTAACCTCTGTGTGTTCTGATTCCTCATTTGTAAAATGGGAATATGGTACCTGTCTCATGGATTGCTGGGAGATTAAATGAATAGATAATGTAAAGTGCTTAAAAGAGTGCCCAGGACAAAATAAACGGTACATATTTTAACAAACACTGTTGATTAGTGAAAGATGGCTAATAGGCTATGGTAGTTTCCATTTAACTTGTCAGTGTAAGTAAAAGAATACTTTTTTTTTTTTTTTTTTTTTTTTTAAGATTTTATTTATTTATTTGACAGAGAGAGATCACAAGTAGACAGAGAGGCAGGCAGAGAGAGAGAGAGGAGGAAGCAGGCTCCCTGCTGAGCAGAGAGCCCG
>NC_081571.1:53291744-53370679 GCF_022355385.1 Mustela nigripes
CATTTGACAGAGAGAGATCACAAGTAGACAGAGAGGCAGGCAGAGAGAGAGAGAGGAGGAAGCAGGCTCCCTGCTGAGCAGAGAGCCCGATGCGGGACTCGATCCCAGGACCCTGAGATCATGACCTGAGCCGAAGGCAGCGGCTTAACCCACTGAGCCACCCAGGCGCCCAGTAAAAGAATACTTAATGCAGGTTATCAGCTTCAGAGGATTGCTCTACTCCTCTTTATATTTTAAAGGGTTTTTTTTCCCCTCTTAGAGTTTATTCCCACTAAAGAATTCTTTTCATCACTGCCTGTCACCATATTGTTTTTTTCTACACAGTATTCTTTGTATTTTGTATGTGTTACATGTTGTGTGTTCTGTGTGTGTGTGTGTTCTGTTTTTTAAACAATTTGATGTGATAATTCCATTATTAGTGGCTTTTAAATAATTCCATGAGACTGTGCTACACAAATGAGAGTAGGTAAATATTTTAGATGTATCCTTACAGAAGCTATGGCATATAACCTTATACCTTATATATTTCCACTTTATCCAGTTTTAACCAACATTCATATATGATCCTTTTCTAGATTATGGTTGATTAAAAGTACTAGACCATATAAAGACAAATATGACCATACGTTGCTTTTAAGAAAAAAAATGATCGCCCAGTAACGTGGTCTAAGTAAAATGTTCTCTTTTTTAATTATGTAGTCCTCCTCGCCATCCTCATCACAGCCTCATTCTAGCCACTGCAGAACGAAGGCCTCATCATTGTGTCACCATGCATCCCTGCCCTGGGTCAAACGTAACCATGTAGGCCCTGCAAAAGCTACCAGTCCATCTCTCCGTCTTCGTCGCTGGCGACCCTTCTTACGCCTACCATCTATGGGTCTCCATTCTGTTGTAAGTGTAGTCAATCTTCCATCTCTTCTTCCAGTGACAAGGATAGTCCATTTTTTTCCTTACACTTCTTCAGTCTTCAAAGCGCTTTTCTCTTGGTTCACTCAACCATTAGCTTTTTCTCCCCCAGTAAGATTGCAAGCATACCTCTATGCTTTGCAGTCTAGCTTGACTTTCACCAGTGCCTCGGTGAATATTCATCTTCCCACTCCATATCCCGCCAGCATTAGGATGCCTGCCTTTTGATGAATACTGATCGACATTCATGACAATGTTTAAGTTCCTGTCTGTTGTTAAAGTGAATATGTATTCTCTTAACCTTCATCTCTCTGATTTCATTTAGTTGACCCAGGTCAACAAATGCTGTGTACCTTCTGCGTTCTTTGCCATCTCTTTATTTTTTTTCATGTTTCTGAACATGACTATGGTCTCTTGTCATGCTCAGGGGTCACTTTACTTACTCTATCCTTAACCCAATCCTTCATGGTGTAGGGTGTTCATCTAAGCTATTTTATTCCCTGAGGTGTCTCAGGTACTTGGTTTAATCTTGATCCAATCTTCCCTACCTATTCAGTTTCTAAAGATCTTTTTCCAAGTAGGAGGTGAAGATTTTCTCCTTGAGAATTGCTTCCCACAAATTTTATGATTTTTCCTTCTTAGGTTGATTATATTAAAAACTATTAAAAAGTACATTTGTTCTTAAAATCTTGCCAATTATATTAAATGTTGAGGTTGATGATGGAATTCTAATAATTCTCATGATTGAAATAAATTGTAGGGTTAGGCAACTCCAGCTCTTTTCTTTGTGATGTTTGAGATTGTTAATAGCAATGACTGTGGTTTGGCAGAGTCTACCTAGAAATGCTGTATCTGAAAGATTTGATGTATGCTATCCATTTATAAGAAACTTGATGCTTCTGGAAATCCAAACTTTTGAAGCCAGAGGAAGTCTGATTCCTCGTACATTTAATGCTAAAAAAATTAAAAGGTGTCAAACATTCTTTCTTTCCCTTTATTTACTCTTCCAGAGCTAGACACAAACTGTGAAGTAGTCTTGACATGTTTCCTTAAATATCTGTTTCTACCAAATGTCAGTATGGTCATCAAAATAGCTTTTCATTTATGCTGAGTATCAGTCAATAAACTGCTTATCTCATTTTCCTCATTGGATCACAGCATGCATTTGCCATTTTTTTTCATTTATCGATTTAATATTTGTTGCTTCCCTACTGTGCCATACACTGTTTGGCATAGTAGGAGATAAAAGTGAATTGATCAGAGTAAAACCCCAATTTTGGAAATTCTATCTTGGGCAAAATTGATACTAAATATGATTGATTCCTTAGTACTTTTAAAATATTCTAAATATAAGTGAACATATCATAAAATTGGTGTTTCCAGTTTTATATGATTTTACATAATTTTGACCTTCACTCTCCATATTAATTCTGTTGCTTTATAGCATCATAAGTATTTTCATAGCATAGCATGGATTCTAAACTACCCCACCTGAGTTTGAAACCAGATTCTATCACCTACTAGCTGTTAAACTGTTTTCTTGAGAATAAATGAGTATATTATCTGTCTCATAGAGTTTACATGATGATGAGTTGGTCAGTACTTTGAAGGCACTTAAAACAGTGCCAGTGCCTACAAGTATAAATTAAATTTAAAATGTTATTTTCAACAATTTGGAATTTATATTTAGTATTTAATTTATTTCTAATTGATTTATTATATTATTTTTAGTTGTCAGAGATAATAATACATGTATTGTAAATTAGGGACCTTTGTATAAAATATATATATATACATGTATATATACATATATGTATATAATCTGCCTTCTTGGTCATGTTTTGAAATGGAAGACTTTGACTTTATTGGTCTTATTTGAAGTGGAACAATTTTGAAGCAGTTGGATAATTGCAGATTTTAGACTCTCAGACTAATGAGTCTGATCAAAGGGAAAGGCTCGCAATAGGTACCAAGGTTGTGTGTAAGGCTTAGAAGTTTTGAGCTTTACTTACCTTTTATAATAATAGTTTGAAGGCTTTTCATGCCCTCTTTAGAGCTGTATATTTTTAGTATGCACTGTTGAATAGAAGGTATAATGACTCACCATTATGAGTCACTAGTGTTAGTGATTTCTTATATTTGTGATAATGTAGTATTAATATTGCGAAGTTACATAATGCTTTTATAGCACTTAACAATTTACAAAATACTTTTAATGCATTTCATTTAAACTTTAAAACAGATTTAAAAACCTAGTGTACACAGGGTCTGATACATATTCAGGTCTCTGACCCCACTTATACTCCTTTTTCCTCTAGCGTGGTTGTATTTACTAACAAAATATGAAAAATCGAAGCTATAAGATGTATTATTTTTTTAAGAAGAGATGGTGTTAAAATAGTTTATAATTTTTGAAAATTAAAATACTTGATATCCTATTGGAGAATTGTCTTAAATTGAGTGAATGAGTAATGAGTAAAATAAAACTCTTTTCTAGTTGGGTAAAAAATCATTTCTAGTACGTTTCTGTTATAGATTGAATTTATACTTTGTAGAATTGCCTAGGTTTAGCCTTGAAAAATTGGATTCTCTTCTGGTTATTAGTAAACCGAGGATATTGGATTTGAGTGATGAGTAATACTTTTTGATTCTCTGACCAGGAAAGTAAGGGAACTTATTATCACTATCTTTAAATATTTGAAGAAATATCATGTTCAAGAGGGATTAGACTTTTTTTCTGAGACAATGGAAAACACTGGGAGACATATATTAGTCTCAGTATGAAGTATAACTCAGCAAAACTGTCCAAAGACGAAATGGACTGCCTCAGAACCTAGTGGCAGTCCCCTGTTCTAGGGGCCACTGCAAATGGGGCTGCGCGGGGGAGGAGGCTACTACTGGAGCAGCAGCAAAAGTAGATCATTTTGATTCCTACCAACAGTGGAATTCTTTGATTTTCAATCGAAGTTAGGAATACCTAGTTTGCCATATTAATGTTATGTTGAGATTCTCCCATTCATAAATGGAAGGAAATATGAGAGTAATAGGAGATTAGATGAGTCCCTCTATCTGTACGTGTTTTAGAAATATTCAGTAAATCCAAAATAGTAATGTTTATTCTGTTGCTTTCAATTTTTTGCATCTAAACACTTCTTAAAGCTATTGTTAAAAAACTACTTAAAATTATAAAATTATCTGAAGGTGAAAAAAGTATGAACTTTACATTTTAGACACTATTGTGTTATAGGATGTTAATATGAGATGTGATTTGACTTATGCCTTTTTAAAATATTTGCCTCTAAAATTTCTGCTTGCATTTAATAATGATTATATTTTATTCCAGACCATTTAAGATTTGATATATAGCAAACACACAGTGTTAACTGGGCAGTTTACTGCATACCATAGTGCTATTTAATCATGTTTTGATTTTAGGTAACTTATTTACATTTCTAAGAAATGTAGCAGATATTGCTTAATGCAAATCGAATTTGGTAAACTAAAAAAAAAAGAAAACAACAAAAAAATAGGTATAATTTTAATTTCAAGTAGTTCACTAAGAAAGCAGGCAAAAAATCATAGGTTACAGTTAACTGCATTTTAATTTGCTTTTATCTCCCCCCCTACCACTTTACTCTTTTGGGCTAGTTTCCTGCATTTATTCATTTTTAAATGTTTTGAATCTATGATAATGAGACTTGTTTTATTCTAAAACTGTATTAACATTTTTCAAAAAAGAGATTGTCAAGTTCAGATCATTAAGAATTTACTTTCTTGATGTCTTAAAATTTAGCATGGAAGGAGTTTAACTCTTACACTATTAATTTTCTTAAACTTTGTTATTTAAAATATCAAAAATTAGACAAATGAGTTCATGCATTCATTTCATTCAGCAAGTATACATTGTGCATCTCCTATGCTTCAGGCGTTGTGCTAGGCACCAGGGCTTCTGAGGTTGAACAATATTAAAGGTTCTTAGATCAATTGAGATTAAGAAAGATATGCTTTTAGTCGATGTTTTCCTGGTTGATGTCCTGAGGTCATTGTCATAAATGTGGTTGTGTTCATTCTTTGTCTACCATATCAAAGATTAATAAACTTTGAATTATATTGGTTAAGTGTTCTCTCATATCATTTCATATTTGTATGTATTTACATGTACTTCATTGATTTGACTACTAACGTGCATCATATGTATTTTTCCCTCCTATTTCAGGCACCAAGTATAGATGAAAAAGTAGATCTTCATTTTATTGCATTAGTTCATGTAGATGGGCATCTCTATGAATTAGGTAAGAACTATTTAAATTTACTCTGGGGAGGGAAATGATAAGTGGGAAAGTCTCTATGATTCACAGGACTGTTGATGTTTATTGTGTTTAATATTAATTGCCCTATAACATTGAATAGACATAATGAAAGTTTTCCATTTAAGATTCTTTACTAGAAAAAAAATTTTTTTTTTGCTGTTTGATAAGTTATAATTCAAGAAAGTATGCATACCTCCTTTGTATTTCAAGCAAAGCAGGGAAGTAAAAATCATAGGAAACTCCTATAAATCACTTCAGCATTCTTTACTAAATTATTAAGTTAGTTATCATCAACATCTGGATGAACTATCTTGATCTGGAAACAACTTTTAAAATATAGTGTACTATTCATAAAGACTAATTTTTGTAATCAATAATAAGTATCACTAGTTTTTAGGTTTTTGTACTATCTCTTTGTTTTGCATCTGATTTTTTTTTTAAAGATTTTATTTATTTATTTGACAGACAGAGATTACAAGTAGGCAGAGAGGCAGGCAGAGAGGGAGGAGGAAGCAGGCTCCCTGCTGAGCAGAGAGCCTGATGTGGGGCTCCATCCCAGGACCCTGGGATCATGACCTGAGCCAAAGGCAGAGGCTTAACCCACTGAGCCACCCAGGCGCCCCTGCATCTGATTTTTTAACTTCACAGGAGTCTGTGTTTTCTGGCAGCACTTCCCTAAGGCATATGTCAAAGTAGTCATGATTAATTATTTGGCATTTTGGCCTAAACCTGCACTTATTTTTTTAGAAATTTAACTGTAGATAGGCTATTTTGGGGAGTTTTGGAGGAGATCCTCATAATTTTAATTGATCCATTCAGATATAACAAACTTATTATGATTCTTTAATGGCTGGTATATGGTACTTATTGTGAGTATTGTGAGTCCTTCTTATCCTTTTCCATGAGACTTTCTTCTTAGGTTAAAAAAAGTCAAATAAGGGGTGCCTAGGTAGTTGAGTCAGTTAAGCATCTGATCCTCAGTCTTCAGCTCAGGTCTCGATCTCAGGATTGTGAATGCAAACCCTGCTTTGGGCTCCATTCTGGGCATGGAGCCTACTTGAAAAGTAAATAAAAGGAAAGAAAAGAAAAGAAATTAATTCAATTTTAAAAATTTTTAAAAAGCCAAATAAAAAGAGAAGTCTTTTTCAATTTCTAGGTACCATAATTTTTAATTTTCTTTCTTCTTACTTGCTGTCTATGTATTAACTTGCCACTTTGATTTTCCTCAGCTTATTTAAAAGCATAAGAATTCTGAAAGAACTTCTGTGACTGTAAATGAGGTCTATAAAATTTAGATAGATTTTATGTTTGGAATATAACAACAGAATAATACACTTAATTAAAAAGAAATGGCTCTATTAAAGGGGACAAGGAAAGTAAAAAACATAATTTTGTAGAAACTTACATCCCTGAGGGTTTTGTATAGTAGTAGAGTGATCTGAGTTGGAATCAAACTGAAATGAAAAGAACACATCATTACGGACACATATGACAGACCTGCAAGGCAGTGTGGAAGACCAGCGCTGTGAATTCAGTCTACAAAAGTCTGTATCTAGAGATAAGATGTAATAGTGATCGGGGATTTCACACATCTGCCTGATTGCAGGAAGCTGAGTTCCTACTCTGAATTTTGAATAATAAAGAATAACTATGGGGCGCCTGGGTGGCTCAGTGAGTTAAGCTGCTGCCTTCGGCTCAGGTCATGATCCCAGGGTCCTGGGATTGAGCCCCACATCGGGCTCTCTGCTCAGCGGGGAGCCTGCTTCCCCCTCTCTCTCTGCCTGCCTCTCTGCCTACTTGTGATCTCTATCAAATAAATAAATAAAATCTTAAAAAAAAAAAAAAAAGAATAACTAGTGGGAAGGGAAGTAAAGAGAGTGCTGAGACTTGCCAGACACATTTTGTTGACTTTAAGAAAGTACACTTAGGAAAGGCTAGAGAAACGGTAAATATGAGCCATAACCGGAAACTATGGAAATGATGAGGACTTTCCGGATGAGAGACTTAGCAGTAGAACAAACAGTAACATCAGAAAGATATTTAGCAGGAAGAAATCTCTGATCATCTTAATGGGAAGGCATTGACTAATGCATTTAGTTAGCTAGCTCCCTGAGCTCAGAGGCTAGAAAGGACAGTTAGAAGGGAAGATGTATATCAAGAGTAAGCTATCTATGAAGAATGGTTTTCTTATAGCACGCCAAGATCAGTACAAAAGGATTTTAAAATTGGTTTGAACATCAGAAAAGGAAGACCATGAGAAAAGAAAGACAGAACTATTGAGGTCTTGCTGGTCAGGTATTCTTTAGTAAGAAGAATGATCACGGCTGATACAGAATCGGAGCCTTTGGGGGATTACATTCTTTAAATGAGTTTAAAGAATTTCAGAGTTCTAAAGAATAGCAGTACTCTTTTAGATGCTATAGAGAACAAGGTACAAGACAAATGAAAATGGGCAGTTGCTGATTCACTGCAAGGGAGATTGGCAGTAACACTGATGCGGATTCCTAATAAATTCTAAAGGAATGTTGAGCAAGAAGACTATTGAGTTAGTGAATAGAAAACAGTGACTAAGAGAACAGCATAGGTTTTTTAAGGAAAAAAAATCATTTTGAAGTAGCCTTATTTGTTTAAAAATAAGGCTATGTGATTGTAGACATGTGCAAGTTAATTCCTACAAGACAGTTATTCAACAAAGGATACTGGGTATCTTTAATATATTTATTCCCTACTAAATTGTAAAGTTAACTGATGAAAATAACTGAGTTATCCATCTTTTTGTTAACACCCCTTCCTTTTCTTTAGGGCTTCATGTCATTAATGGCATATGTAGGGGAGGAAAAGTACATGTTTTTAAATAGCTATAATTACTCTTTATGGGTAAATTAGAGCAATGGATTTGGTAGTGAATTCCGAACTGATTGAATCATCAGATTAGAAAACTGATAACTAACAATATATCTTCTCCCTAGACAGGAGTACTCTGAAACATTTAAAAAAATTTTATTTTGAAATAATTTTAAATTTTTAGAGAAATCATAGAAATTATTTACAGAGTTCCCATAAACCTTTTACTCAAGATTCCCCAGATTCAATTAAAGTGTCTGAACCATTTGAAAATAAGTTGCAGACACAGTGACCCATTATTCTTTAATATTTCTATATATATTTCTATATATATTTCTTTAGAACAGGTGGACACTCTCCTACATAACTATAGTGACTGTCAAAATCAGGGAATTAACATATTTCCTGTTGGATATGGATATCATATCTATAATATGGATATATTGGATATGGATATCCATATTCAGTTGTCACATTTGTCTCCTTGAATCTGGAATGGTTCCTGAATCTTTTCTTTTCTTTCATGTCTTTGACATTTATTTTATTTTTTAAAAAGATTTTATTTGTTTATTTGACAGAGGAGAGATCACAAGTAGGCAGAGAGGCAGGCCGAGAGAGAGGGGGAAGCAGGCTCTCTGTTGAGCAGAAAGCCCAGTGCAAGTCTTGATCTCAGGACCCTGAGATCACGAGCTGAGCCAAAGGCAGAGGCTTAACCCACTGAGCCACCCAGGCGCCCTGTCTTTGACATTTATTTTTAAGTGTACAGTATACATTAAAGTGTACATTTATTTTTAAGTGAGATTATTTTTTAGTTTGGGTTGTCTGATATTTCCTCATTATTTATCTAATTTTGGCACATACACCACAGAAGTGGCACTGTGTTCTCAGGGCATCATTTCAGGATGCTCGTCATGTTGATTTGTCCCATGGCTGGTGATGGTGACCTCTATCCTTTTTTTTTTTTTTAAAGATTTTATTTATTTAACAGAGAGATATCACAAGTAGACGGAGAGGCAGGCAGAGAGAGAGGAGGAAGCAGGCTCCCCGCTGAGCAGAGAGCCCAATGCAGGACTTGATCCCAGGACCCTGAGATCATGACCTGAGCAGAAGGCAGCGGCTTAACCCACTGAGCCACCCAGGCACCCCGACCTCTATCCTTTGGTCTAGGTTTTATCTGCATTTCTCCATTATAAAGCTAATGCATTTGTTAAACTTATTAATATGTCAACATGTTATAGTTTTTAATTAATAAGTAATGAATAAATATTTTATCAGGAGATACTTTGAGCCTATGTAAATATACCCTTTCTCATAAAGCCTTTATCAGATTTAGCATCCATTGATGATTTTTAATTAATTGTCACTATGATGGTTGCCAAATGGTGTTTAAAAAAAAAATTCCTCCAACATTAGAAGCTTTCCTTTTTCCCCCTCGTTCATTCATTCATGTCAGAATGGACTCATGGATTCGTATTTTATGCAAGTGGGTACATACAGTTCATTATCATCATTTATTTTGATGCTTACATTTTCCCAGACTTGGCCTTGAAGGGAACCCTGTCAAGCTGACCCTTTTGATCTTTTGATAGGTTTCTGTCATTCTTCAAGCACTTTCTGTCAGGTAGAATAAGATGTTCTAGTTTCATCTTTGGTTTTTTGTGCCCTGGCTCTGTTACTCAGTTACTTCTCCATAGAGCCCTGGTTCTGTGGAAAATGGTATTTAGAACCAATATCTGGGTGGTAGGTGTGCTCATTGCTACTAAGATATCATTGCTCCTAGGCCCTCTCAGAGGACAGAGGTAGGAAATGTTTGTATGTATTAGAAAAATAACTCACATACATATATATGAATATGAGTATAAAGATACCCACAGTGACCCGTTTATATATTAAAAAGCATTCACTTACAGTAGCACTTCTAAATCTAATAGCATATAGTTTATTCTGGTGTTCTCCATTACCCTTTGTGTATTTCTTGATTTACCCATTGCTCTTGTATATAAACAAGCTCTCAGCCACCCCAGCCTGAAAATCAGACCCAGACACAGAGCTCCCTGCGCTTTCCCCTCCTCCCCCAGCACACTGATCCTGGCCTGACCCAGTCCAGACAAAGAGCAACAGCTCTGCGAAGTGGGGAGCCACCTTCTTTCTGATGCTTTGCAAATTCCTGAATCCTGCACTCTTTCTCTGCAGTCTCCTCATTAAGACTGTTGTGCTCTGCGTGGGTTTCCCATTTGTGAACTGGCAGAAAGCTATTACTGTTGAGCTCACATACAAACTACCAATTTCCAGATGTCTAAGAACAACCGTTTCAGCTATTTCTTCCAGCTTTTTCGTTGTTTCCAGTGGAAGGCGTCACCCGGTATCAGTTATTCCAGCGTGGCTGGAGGTGGAAGTAGCCTCAGTGCTATTTCTTCATTTCCCACAAGGAAGATGAGAATTTAGCTTTCCAGTGTCACCCTTATTCCTTACCCACCCTCCCAATCTTTCCTTTCTCCTAGTCTCCTAGTTCTGCTGCAGTTACAGTATTATGGCCACAGAAACATTTATTCTTAGCTGAGCCATAATTAAATCCTTGAGGTGCCTGGGTGGCTTAGTTGGTTGAATGTCATGGTTCAGGTCCTGATCTCAGGATCCTGGGATCGAGCCTCGAATTGGGCTCAGCAGTGAGTCTGCTTCTCCCTCTTCCTTTCCCTCTGTGATCTCTCTCTCTCTCAAATAAAAATAAATAAATAAATAAATTTTTATTTATCCAGTTTTAATAATTGTCTCATTTTGCCTTTTGGTTTGTTTGGTTAATCTTCCCTCATATTTTTCTTTCACAGTGGTATCAGCCCAGCTCTATCACTGTGTATGTATATGGATTCAGACATTTTTACTACATTTGGAAGCCATGGAATTATAAAGGGATTGCGTTTTATGGATTGAACTTGAAATGTCTTTTTTTCTTTTCTAAAGATTTTGTTTATTTATTTGAGAGAGATAGAGAGCAAGAGAGAGAACATGAGCAGTGAGGGAGAAGCAGACTCCCCGCTGAGCAGGGGCTCAATCCCGGGACCTGGAGATCATGACCCGAGCTGAAGGCAGACACTTAACCAACTGAGCCATCCAGCTGCACCACGAAGTGCCACTTATGAGATACAGGAGATTAAGATTTGCAGATAGAGTAGAGTATCAGTTAACTTTGGGTTAGGATGAGTTTATATAATATTGGACTTTTTCCTTTTTCCTTTTCTCATAGCATTCATTAAAGTAGTAGTTTATTCAAGATGTTTATAATTGTGTCTAATTAACATTGGTGGTCAGTGAAATAACCCTAGGTTATTTAGATTGTTGGTCTATACTGCTTATGCCTTGGTTGTACACAATTATTATTATACATTACTATATATTATATATATTACTATATAAATCTTGTGGTGGTTCCCTTTCATTGGTATAAGCATGTCAGTCTTGGGTACCTTCTGATTTGAAATAAGTTTTTTCATATTCGTAGGTAGAAACTAGGGTTGTTGCTTTTTAAAAACTGACTTAGTTAATTTTGCATTTTTTCAAGAAATTAAAACCAATGTTTCTTTCTTTCTTTTTTTTTTTAAGATTTTATTTATTTATTTGACAGAGTGAGATCACAGTAGGCAGAGAGGCAGGCAGAGAGAGAGAGGGAAGCAGGCTCCCTGCTGAGAGAGCCCGATGCGGGACTCGATCCCAGAATCTTGAGATCATGACCTGAGCTGAAGGCAGCGGCTTAACCTACGGAGCCACCCAGGCACCCTCCAATGTTTATTTCTTATAGATTCTTTTTATGAAGAGAATTTAGGCTTTCAAACATGGAAGCAAGGTCTAATAACATTTAATATAAAGAATACTGATAGCACATTTAAAGTATTTATTTTAGGATATATCATTTTCAGTATCTTTTAACTTTCGCCTCACTTGTGGGAAGAGGAAAATGGAAGTACATTATCCTGTATAAGCAGCTAAACTTTCAACTGTTTATTCATTTTCCACAGATGGACGGAAACCATTTCCAATTAACCATGGGGAAACTAGTGATGAAACTTTATTAGAGGTAACAATAAAACTTGTTGGCCTACTTCAAGTGTTATCAATGTTCTTGTTATCTTTAAAATATTTCTAAAGATCACTTGAATAACATTTTCTCTGCATTTGAATGCTTCTGTGTCCTTACCCTCTTGAGAAAATCCAAAAAGAAAATTATGAGTTAGTGTTAAAAATCTACACCAAAAGAAGAGAGTTTCAGAGTTCTTTTTGTGAACAAGTATCAAATTTCAAAAAGATAAGAATAGTATTGAAAGAGTGGCACATCTTTTCCCATATTTCACTGATTCCAAGATACCACTATCTTTATCTTGATCCTAATTTTAGAGATTTTTAGATTTATGAACAAATTGTGTGGCTGAGATAGTAATTTTCAAGTTAAGTTTCTGTAAAGTATTTTAAGAAAGAACACTTACTCTATCTTCAAGTTTTGTACTTGAAGATTCACTCTTTCTGGTCTGTGCTTTAAATTATTTTGTATTTAGAAAAAGACGTCTGCACTAAAGATTAGTATGAATTGGGAAAATATGAAACATTTATCATTTGAAAGGAAAACACAAGTTTATAAACTGAAAAATTACACATTTTTCCCCCCATAGGATGCCATAGAAGTTTGCAAGAAGTTTATGGAACGTGACCCTGATGAACTGAGATTCAATGCAATTGCTCTATCTGCAGCATAGCTTGTCAGTGACGGAAACACCAAATACTGTATTATTTGCAACAAAAATTAAATTTCCGCTGCCACACACTAACTCAAAAATTTTGATATTTTCATTAACTTGACTGATTAAACTTTATGTGAATTAAACTTTGACTTAATCTGCGTTTTATTTTTGTCCCACGTTAAAGCTGTCATTCTTTTCTCCCCTTTGTTTCTTGTGAACGACTTACCTTGTCTGGGAACTAGTGATAGGCTTCTTATTCTCTTAAATTTCATGGGAGATTTTTGTCTTGGGCACAGGTACAGTTTCCATCTGCATAGTGTAAATATATGATATATCACATATTTTGACATACTCCCTTAACAAGCAGTTGTAGAGTGTTGACTTGTCATGACCTGGACATGGTCCTAGGTACAGGAGTTACAGCCATGAACACAGTCCACAAGTTCCACAGTCTTGGAGCCTATGTGCTTGTGAGAAGAGATAAAGAACACATCAGTAAGAGACACACCAATGATAGATGTTAGGCCAAGTCAGATTTGTGTTAGAGAGTGACTGAGTGGCTACTTTAGAATTTGTAGTCAGGGGAGGCTCCTATGAGGAAGTAACTGTGAAGTTGAGATTTGAATAGCTAAAAAAACAAAACAAAAAACCAAAACAAACAAACAAACAAAAAACCAACCCGAGAAAGGTGGTAGTGAAGAATAAAAGGAAAAAATACAGAGTCCCTCAAGTAGGAAAATCTTATGGTGTTGTGGGGCCAGAAAAAATGCTTATAAGACCAGAGCATAGAAAGTGAAGGGGAAGGTGGCAAGATGTAAGGTCGTAGGAGGAGAGGCTGAGTGATACAGGACAACAGAAAAAGGAATTTAGATTTATTGCAAGTGTGATGGTAGACCATGGAAGGTTTTAAGCAGGAGAGTGACCTGATTTGACTTATAATTTCAGAAGATCATCTTGACTCCTCTGTGGATAATATTTTGGGGAGGAGATAAGAATGAAGGCAGAGAGATTTGTGAGGTCAGTGAGAGACGGTGATGGCTTAATCTTAAAAGAAGTGATAATTTAGACGGAGCTATGTGTGTGAATTTAATGTGTGTTCTGAAGAAGGGAGGGCTTCAGCTGCATCTTGAAGGAGAAGTGGAAGGCAGAGGAAAGGTGGAAGAGTATTTATAGAGCTGGATCAAAACACAGGTTTGGTGTGATGGCAATGCCCTATATTTTGTGGGGAGAGTATTAATTACACAGGTGTATGCAATTATCAAGACTCAGTGAATTGTTCATTTAAAATCTGTACTTCACTGTACATTCCTTTTACCTCAAAAAAAAAAAAAAATAGAGTTGGGTTGGAAGGATTGTAACAGTTAGGAGAAAGGCCAAATTGGTCTGGAAGGAAGTTCTAGAGCAATCATTGAGTGTAAACGTGTATACCTGATTCACTGAGGTGACCTAGATTTCTGCTGCAGTGACCTGAGATAAGTGGTATTTCAGGAAGAGTAATGGAGTAGTGACGTAGAGAATTGATTCGATCTATGTTACTCAAAGTGTTACATCAGCATTACCTGAGAACTTGCTAAAGAAGAGTTATTTTAGACCTCACCATAGACCTACCAAATCAGAACTTGCGTTTTCGACAAGATCCTTGGGTAATGAATATGCATATTAAGTTTGGGAAGCACTGGATTAGAAAAATAGACTATAAGGAGGAGGGTCCCTTTGGAAGACCTTCAAACTCTCTATGGTGAAGAAGGCTTGAATGAAGTGATGGCAATAGGGATGAAGAAATCATCTGAAACAACCAGTAGTGTATGAGACTGGTGCTTCTGTCCTGCCAGTAAAACCAAGTGTTCCACTCTGCTTTTCCATCAGTTATTTGCATTCTGTACTCCCAGCTGTCTTGTATATTATCTTAAAATTTCAAGTATTCCTAAACAGTTCTTGGTTCCCTTGCTGACTTTTTCCAAGTATCTAACTTATCACCAAAAATCTACATCATTTCTCAAAGTTTGCTGTGATGAATACTAATTTTTCAGACTTAATGGGCAAGAAGGGTTTGAAGTCAAGTATCTGTTGAAAACATTGGGTTAAAGGTAATTTTTTAAAATATAGGTTTTTTGGGTGGGAGCATTGCAGAACTCAGAGCTTTTTAAAAAAAAATCTATGTATTATGAATGTCATTTTCTAGATGTTTTATGGAACAACCATTTAGGACTGGCATTCTTTTGCACACACATTAAGATGCTAGTCTCTTGTGAAACTCAAAATTTGAAAATTTTCTCTTAGATTTATGTCTAGGATTTTAGTCCTACTACTGTATTAACTATAATACTTTGCTTAGTCACTTTCTTAAAATTTAGCACTTACAGAAGAAATTGATGATTAATTTTATATAGAAACTGGTAGAGAGACAGGGTAGTCAACAAATGGGACATTTCTGGAACTTGTTAATGATTAATACATTTGGGAGAAATGGAACTAAAGAACTGAAACTTTAAATGTTTTTACTTGGACTTTTGGGAATTAACTAAACATCTTTCAGCAGGTATAATGGTTTGCTTTTAAGTACTGAAATAGAGTTTATGATATCCATATTTAACCTCTAATATTTTTCGTGTTCATTTGTGACTAAAACCGAGGTTATCTGTATTCTGTGGTGATCAAATTTTAACATGTCTCAAGTGGAAACCATCTTTAATACTGTATAAAAATTATTCAAACATGATTTAAATTTAGTTTCATTCCAACTTAGATTTGTGTACAGTGCTTATTAGGTAAGCTTTGTAATTGGGTTGTGTATAACATATAACCTGTTTATCTCATTTTGAAAATAATATAGTTTAAGAGACATTTTCAGCTATTGTCTGTCTACTGTAATATCTTTCAAAGTAGCATCTCTAGGCTTATGATTCTTACATTGGTGCTTGTGAGAAAATTGCAAAAAGTAATATTTTCATCACATCTAAAACATTTTTCTATCTGAAGAAATTTCCTTTAGAGAAAGCTCACATATATGTAAATATGTGTATATATACACACATATATGTATTTGTATATATGTATATATTTTTGTGTATATATCATCTGGGAACAAATATAGAGATACCCATGTGCATGTATATGCACGTGCACACACATCCACACATGTTCACATATCCATACCTAGAATAGGCAAATAACTTTGATCTAAATTCTCTGTGGATTATTTAAATCCTTGGCTGAAATTAAAGTAAAGCCACTTTGAAAAGTATGTAATCATTACAGAAGGTTTTTAGCTAATTTAGAAGGATTTATACATACATGTATAAAGTTTAATAGTTAATGTCTTTATTAAGATTCTCTGGTAAGATCTTAAAAGGAGGTTTCTTGTACTCTCAACAGAATTACCACTAAAAACCAAGTGTGGAAAATACTGAGTTTTTAGATAGCCATTAAGTAAGCTTTGTCATTTTTTTTTGCTTCTTTTGATTTCAGAGTATGGCCTGTTGTGTTATAGATGATTCAGTATAACAAAGAAATTTAGTGTCCTGGTGCCAACGGTGCCAGTGGATCAGACCAATCCTCATGCCTTAGTTTCCTGTATATTTTTACTTGTTTTGCCTTTGAATAAAAATTATTCTAAGTCTTTCTCTGGACTTCTTTGTTTAGGATAGTGGTTTTGAACCTCTCTATTGCTTCTGCCTACATTGTAGATGAGAGTCCCCAGTATGACACTTCCATTTCCATACCTAGATAATAGTGGGAAGTTCTGTAGACACTAACGGCTATATATTATGAGCATTACCTCACTGTCTAATTGATGGGCTAGTTGGGAATCCCTAGTTTAGAGGCATTGAGTATACATAACCTATACTAAGAGCTATTTTGCAAAATTAATTATTTAAAAAGTTTAGGGAACCTGGGGTGGCTCAGTCGGTTAAGTGTCCAACTCTTGGTTTCAGCTCAGGTCATGATCTCAGGGTCCTGAGATTGAGCCCCATGTTAGACTCCACACTTAGCAGTCTGCTCCAGATTCTCTCTCTCTCCCATTCCCTCTCTCCCTCCCCCTGCTTTCCTTCTCTCTCTCTAAAATACATAGAATCTGGGGCGCCTGGGTGGCTCAGTGGGTTAAAGCCTCTGCCTTCGGCTCGGGTCATGATCCCAGGGTCCTGGGATCAAGCCCCACATTGGGCTCTCTGCTCAGCGGGGAGCCTGCTTCTGACTCTCTCTCTGCCTACTTCTCTGCCTGCTTGTCATCTCTGTCTGTCAAATAAATAAATAAAATCTTTAAAAAATAAATAAATAAAATAAAATACATAGAATCTTTAAAAGGCTTAGAGATATATAATAAAGCCTTTCTAATCCATAAGACAGCTATGAGTATAAATTGAATTATTGAGAATAAAAATCCATGTGGTCAAGAATAAATCCCCAATAGTGTGAATGACACATTTTAGTTGATTCAAAGTGTGCCCTTTATCAACATGTATAGTTAAATTTAGTTAAAAATTTTAAATTTAGTTAAAAACTGTATTTAAATACCAGTTATGTTCAGTAGTGTATCCCTTTAGAGCTAAAGGATAAAGTCTCCATCCTGCACATGTTCTGTGAGGACAAGATGAAAAATTTCTTGAGGTTTTATTTGTATCCTAAACATGAAAGACTTGCAACACCGGCAAATGTCGTAAATCAGACCATTTAAAAATGTCCTAAAACCTGTCTGCTGAAACATCATCCTGCCTACTGAGAGTTTTAACTGCCTGGAGTAGAAGATGACAACAGGTTACATATGCATTTTCCTTTAGGACTAAGTAGCAGACAGTTATTTTTTTTTATTCTGCCTCCAACATGAAGTATTTGGAATCAGAAGTTTCTCCTGTCCTTCATCAATACTAAAGGACTACACACAGTTAATAATAGTGTGTACACAGTTGATGGGAATGTTACATTGTTTGTATTTTTACCTTGGAGACCAAAGCATAGTTCATGGTTTGGGTATAATTTAAAAGACACATTCGTCTGAGAAATTGATTTCTTTCATAAACAAAATGCAAATGCCTTAAATATTTCTTTATTTTAATGTGTTAAATAGAATTGCTTTTAGAGCCATAGTCTGGTATGGCTTAACAATCAGAGACACATGAAGTATTCAAGATAAGAGCATAATGGTACTGATTTTAAGAACTTTAGATAATAATGCTTTGGGCAAAAGAAAGACAAAGGAATATTGAAAGCCAACTGTTCACCTTACTGTTTTAATTTTTACTTTGTTTCATTTTTAGGAGACAAGAGCAGGTATTTCAGATACTAAAAATATTCCTGTGAAGGCTTTGTTTTTCAGGGATAGTGGTCAACTACTGTTTTCTTAATGTGCATGAAATGCCTAGAGAAAGTAACATCTTTAGCTAGATGAATAAAACATGGAATAGAAAATGCTTAGGCCAATTTATTCATACCCCTCCTATATTAACTGTAGAGTTGATAGCTATGTAGATTTTAGCAATTTGTTGAGCAACGAACCTGGTTTTAAAATTGATCTAGTTGCTCTCAAACTTTGCAGTCTCAGAAGGCCCTACACATTCTTAAAAAATATTGAGGGGCCCAGAAAGAGAACTTCTATAGGGATGATATCTGTTGACCCACAAATACTAAAGATTAAAACAAATTTTCTGAATATATTATTATTAAACAATATTCAAACAATAATTATTTTCTTTAAAAAGTTTGAAGAGTAGTAGCAGTCAGTATTTTACATTTTTGCAAAATCTCTTTAGTCTCTGACTTGCGGAAGACAGCCGAATCCTCCTATCCGATAATGAATGAAAAGTGGAATTGGTAACTTAGAGAGTCAGTTGGTTATCCATGTAAAAACAATTTCAGAGATGGTCGTTTGAAGACAAGGACCATGTCTCTTGCACACCATGTTATCCTCAGAGTCTGGCACAATGTGTGGCAAATGGAAGAGGGCCAGATGACATTTAGCTAAACTGTATTAGACTCTCCTGCAGTGGGTTGAGACACAAACAGGAGGCGAAGATGTAGATTCAAGGAATATAGGCACCTCCTTCAAGGCACATGGTTGAGAGAAGAGAAATGAGGTCTTAGGTGTGTGGAATCAGGATCAGTGGAGGACTTTTAGGTTTTTTTATTTAAAAATTTTTTTTAAATGATTTTATTTATTTTCTTGAGAGAGAGAACATATGAGCAGAAGCAGGCTCCCCGCTTAGCAGGGACACCCCTCCCCCCACTCCCCCCGCTCAGGCCCCTGCACAGAAATCGATCCCAGGACTCTGGGATCACAACCAGAGCTGAAGGCAGATGCCCAGCTGACTCACCCACCCAAGTGCCCAGCAGAGGACTTTTTTTAAAAAGAGTATTTCTATGTGAGGATAAGCAATACTAAACAAAAAATAGAGACAAGTTGAGAACACAGGTAAGAAATGGGACGCTTGAGGGATCTAACTGTGGGCACGGAGGCAGGGATAAGATATGTGTCATCTAGCAGAACATTTTGAATTTGAATGAGCATTGGAGATGCCAGATCTTGCCAAAATGCAGATTCTGATTCAGCCATTAGATATAGGGCCCGATATTATGCATTTCTAACAAGCACCCAAGCTGCCGGTCTGAGGACTCCCACTTTGAGCTGCGTGATTCTAGAACCCAGCTGAAGAGATAAACCATGGGCAGGAGAATTAAATACCTATGGAATTTGGAGATTCTGGCTGATGGAACTTTTTAAAAAAAGATTATTTATTTATTCATTTGGCAGAGAGACATCACAAGTAGGCAGAGAGGCAGGCAGAAAGAAAAGGGGAAGCAGGCTCTCCGCCGAGCAGAGAGCCCAATGTGGGGCTCGATCCCACGACCCTGAGATCATGACCTGAGCCGAAGGCAGAGGTCAGTGGCACCCACTGAGCCACCCAGGTGCCCCTGGCTGATGGAACTTCTTAAGGGAGAACTTTCCCCCTAATATCCAATTAGTACCCTTTCCCACTAAATGGCTATTTTATGAGAATTGCTTCACTAGAAAATTTCTGACCTTGGTAATTTAGAATCTCGGTGTTCTTGGGGCTTGTGGGTGGCTCAGTTGGTTAAGTGTTGGACTCTTGATTTCGGTTCAGGTCACGTTCTTGGGGTCCTAAGACGAAGTCCAACGTGAGGGGCACTGTGATGGGTTTAGAACCTGCTTGAGATTCTCTCCCTTCCTTTCCAGCTGCTCTCCCCACTCCGTCTCTAAAATGAAACAAAGATTGAATCTCAGTGTTTTCACAATGCTTGATTGACAGCATGATATTGACATTACGGCAGCAAATATAGTGGTTCTACCAAAAACCCACCGAAATGTCATTGATTCAGGAACAGAGCTCAGGCTCTGGTTTCAGACGTGGTTTGATTCTTAGTTCTGTCTCTATGTGGTTGGTCTTAGGAAAATTATTAATATATTAGATAAAAGTACCCTTATGTGGGTTTTTTGTGAGAATTGTAACTGTGGTACATAAAAGCCTACTCAAAAAAGATAGTTATTATTATCACAATCACCCCCAACGAGTGCAATAACCTGTATTGAACATATTTTTAAAGTTTGTGTCATGAATCATGAGACTCACCTAATTTTTGGAAGAATTTGAATAAGAAGATGGAATGAATAGATCACATTTCGTTTCCATGCACAAGGGAACTGTGCATACTTCTTCTGTAACTCAGAAATGGTTTGACTTTAAAAAAAATCTCAAAATAGCTGAAGTTAGCAGACATGCAATTTAGCAAGGACGATTGGAATTTTGGTCTTTCCTGTAATAATACTATACCAAAGCATACTGCTCATTAGGAAAACATTTTTATCTGAATCTTTTACTCTTGAGGGCCAGAATGCTGTTTTTCTTTTTGATAGCTATGTTTACAGAATCTAAATCACCCCGAATAATTACTTCAACATTTCAAGGTATTATAACTGCTTATGCTTCATTTACAAGCTATTTGAATTTTGGCGAATTCCAGTATGGTGCTAGAGCAACAAAACGAGATCAGATAAGGTCACTATGGGGTTTGTGATATAAACCTATGTTAATTTTTATCACAACTCCTGTAAAGAAAATTCGGATATTAAAATTTCCACTTTTTACAGTTGGGCTTTCTATGCTGAGAATAGACCTCTGAGAGCTGGAAATTTGGAGGCAACTGATGAGTGCCCACATCTGGGTAGATGTGGGCTGGCTCTGATCCACGGAAGAGTCCACAGCACAGGACATATCAATAGTTCTTTGACTACATCTCCATGGTTGCTTTGAAAGCTCTAAGGCGTAATGCCTCTATCTGGTTTTCTTCTGGAACACATACAGTTGGAAAAGAGGAAGTCAGAAGGAGGTTAGAAAGTAAATACTACAACTGAGATAAAGTTAAATAAATCTCAGAGCACCTGGGTGGCTCAGTTGTTTAGCATCGCCTTCAGTTTGGGTCATGATCCCTGGGTCCTATGGAGCCCTGCATCTGGCTCCCTGCTCAGCGGGAAGCCTGCTTCTCCCTTTCCTACTCCCCTTGCTTGTTTCCCTTTCTCACTGCCTCTATTTCTGTATAATAAACAAGTAAAAGTCTTAAAAAAAAAAAAAAAAAAAAGCTAAGTCAAACTAACAGACTATTCCCAGCCATATTCAATCTGAACTTTTATTGCCAGTAGCCACACTACTGCAAATATCTAGTGCCCTCCTAGCAATTTTGTAATCGTTACTGACCTCTTGTACTGGTAGGGTATGTCTGGGTGATGGACGACATTAAGGTAGCATAAGGCATGTTGTGGTTTGCAAGGTGCTACCACATACACGGTGTTAAGGACGTGCAGAAATGTCAACCAAGCTGCTGAAAGCCACTTTCAGTTTAGGTTTGTGAGCCCAGTGTTATTAAGATCCTTTTGGACTTAACTTTGAAAAGTTCTTCTCATTCTTTTTCTAAATCTTGTAATTGTCTCTAAGTACTACCTTCATAATTGATGCTCTTATTCTAGCCATGCTTTTGAGAGTTTTAAGAATTATAAGCCCCGGACTTCTTTCAAAGGGACCAAACTAGAAGTGGATACTTAATGGTGGGTGACATGTTGATTTATGACCACTACCCTAACCTGACATTAGATCTAGTCGACAGGTAGGGCAGTAAACATAGACAATACTAATGTCTGATTTTGAAAATTCTAGTTATGCATGAGAAAAATCTTGTTTTCTCTCATGGTATTGGCTGAGTATGTCAGGATACCAATTAAAAACTGATCTAAAAATTAGTAACTCCTGCTCTTTGGATGTAGCATCCAATAAACTTTTCTCTGGCCATGAGGGTTCAATGAACAGAGCATCTCTTTGGCAAAGAATTTTTCTGGGGTGAAATATTACCGTATAATCATTTTGTTGTACAAATTTTTTTTAAAAGGCTAATTTTGCATTGCCAATATATCTTTTTCTTTTTTGAAAAAAAAATTTTTAAAGATTTTATTTATTTGACAGAGAGAAAGAGATCACAAGTAGGCAGAGAGGCAGTCAGAGAGAGAGAGAGGGGAGGAAGCAGGCTCCCCTTGGAGCAGAGAGCCTGACGTGGGGCTCGGTTTCAGAACCCTGGGATCATGACCTGAGCTGAAGGCAGAGGCTTTAACCCACTGAGCCACCCAGGTGCCCCGCATTGCCAATATATCTTTAAAAAATTTTTTTTTTAAAGATTTTATTTACTTGTCAGAGAGAGAGAGGGAGTGAGAGCGAGCACAGGCAGACAGAATGGCAGGCAGAGACAGAGGGAGAAGCAGGCTCCCTGCTGAGCAAGGAGCCCGATGTGGGACTCGATCCCAGGACGCTGGGATCTGACATGAGCCGAAGGCAGCTGCTTAACCAACTGAGCCACCCAGGCGTCCCTTGACAATATATCTTGAAAAGAATTTTTCCTGTCTACAATAAATAGCTCTTTATATTTTACACAGCATACTGTTAGGTCTTTCCCTATAAACTTTTGCTTATCTAGACCATGCCAAGAGGTCTATCTCTGTAAAAATAAAATGGAGTCCATTATAATGCTTCCTGAAGTAACAAAGCCACATATCTGTAGTCACTACCTTTAATTATTCAAAGATCCAGTAGAAGAAGACACGTGTGTGTACAATCTGTGGAGAAGTGTTCTTGTGTGTGTAGCCTTGATCCATAACATAGTGTAACTCACTCTTAGTTAGCAGAAATGGGATAGGTAGGTGTCTTCTCTGTCCTGAGAAGGCCCCAAGGTCACGTTTTTGTTTTTGTTTTTGAGTTCAGTCATATAGGATTGAAACGGTTTGGACTGACTGGTCTGTTTCTGTCCACAGGGATCAAAGAAGTTGACAGTAGAGTCATGGATGGCGCTCTTCCTGCAAGAACTCCCCGGGACTTCGGTGATTTACATCACAGGCCATCTGGTTTCATTCATGATCCTTGGGGGCATTCTCAAGTGACCGCCCCCTGCCATTCAAGGAAACCCCTTTACCTCTTTTGGTATGGAAGCTTCTGGCTGAGCTGGGCCCGAGGCTGGCCTCTTTTGTGATAATCTCCAATCCTTGAGGGAGAACCAGACCTGACTTGGCGCGATTTCATGGCCATCCTGGAGCTCTGAAGAACAGCCAAGGGCTTCTTTTCATAGCTCTTTGTAAGGTTTCTTCATAGTGTATGAAAGTAAGAATGAGCTTTGTTAGAAATTTGTCATTTGGGGTGCCTGGGTGGCTCAGTCGGTTAGGTGGCTGCCCTTGGCTCAGGGCTGTGGTTCAGGGTCCTCAGATAGAGACCAACATCAGGATTCCTGCTCAGTGGGGAGCCTGCTTCTCCATCTGCTTCTCCCCCCCCCACCCCTGTGTGTGCTTTTCTATTAAATAAATAAAATCTTAAAGAAAAGAGAAAAGGAAATAAAAGAAAAGAAAGAAAAGAAATCTGTCATCTTACAACTGAGGCCCCACTAGTACTAGCGGTAAACCCAGGAGTACAACCTGGTCTCTTGTTTCTTGGGCCAGTCTATTTTGTAGTTTTTTAATCCTTTCCTTTTTGAAGGTAATATATTATCAATACCTAGCCAGTAAGAAAGGCTTATTAAAAGGATTATTAAGGTCCTTATTTTCTATAATTCTATAATGACTTCTATAATCAAAGCCCTTATTTTCTATAATTATATAAAAATAAGTTCCCTATAATGGATGAGCTGTTTCTTCTGTCAGTCCATTTCAAAATGTAAACAACGATGGTTATTATAAAGTGTTAATAATACAATAAACACTGTGCTTATTTTTTTTCGCCTGCCTTTTTAGCAGAACAGTTTGAACAGATAGTATGGTTGTTGCTCTATTTTAGTAAACTTAATGAGAAGTCAGGTAGAATTTCTCTTCCAAACCATTAAAAACAAAAAGAAAAAAAGAAATATGTTTTAGAGAAATCTGGACTTGACTATTTTTGTCTGTGATTTTTATTACTAAAAATATCCTTTTAGGGAAAATACAGAGTTTATTTTATTCATTTCGCAGAGCTTCAGGAAGAGAAATTTAGTAAACACACATTCTCTCCTTCTTTCCCAGAAGCCCCAATAGTTTATTTTAAAGCTAATTCTAGGGTAAGTCCTTTTGATCTCACTGCTATCACTTAGAGAATTACAGTGTGGTTTTGCAATTCTGGCTAGAACACAAATGCAGGATCTTAATGGCAACAGCAACAAAAAAAGTCCTACATTTAATGTGAAATGATTTGAGTTCAATGATAAGAAACTGTTCCACATGTTTAAAAAAAAAAAAAAAAGCCAAACCCTAAACTCTTAAGATCTTTACCATAGGAAGAAAATAACTAACCGTTCTTCTTATTATGGGGTTGGTCCCATGTTTTGAAAGTTATAATCTCAGTTGATCTCTTAATGGGATGTCTGTGAACACAGGAGGAAGACTGATAAGAACCAACGGCTTCTCATCTATTTCTTCTCAGTTAACCATCCAGCAGGTTCCGAAGACAAATTTAGGAAGCCTTGTCTTCGTCCACTGGGCAAAGCACTCATCACAATCCTAAGGCTGTTCTAAAAGCCTCCCAAGGTTTGTCTGTGATTTGGGGGAGTGATAAAATATGGATTCACCTAGATTTTCCCCCTTCTATGTACCTCTGTCTTATCTTCATTTCTTAATCTGTAACATGTTAGCTTCTTTTCCTCTCTGGCTTCTATTGAGTTGAATCTACTTGCCTGAATGTCATTAATGTAAGGCTGGCAACATCATAATCCTTTAATTACTAACACTATTAGATACATTTTTGTGGGTAAAGATGATATAATTATGACTTTATCATTATATATGTATGTATTTTTTGTTTACCTGAATTTAATTTTTTCCAGCTTTATTGAGATATATTTGCCACACATTATGTAAGTTTAAAGTGTACAACATGATGATTTAATACACATATAGTTGTGAAATGATTGCCACAATAAGATTAGTTAACACCTCCATCACCTCACATTTTTTCTTTTTATTCTGGGTGATAACACTTAAGATTTACTCTCTTAGTAACTTTCAAGTGTATAATACAATATCATTACCTAGAGTCACAATACTGTACATTAAAACCCTAGAACTTATTCATTTTATACCTGGAAGTTTATACCTTTTAACCAATATCTGCTAATTTTACACCTTACTTCCCACCCGTCCCCACCCCCAGCCCTTGGCAACCACCATTCTATTCTCTGAGTTTGGCTTTTTTAGATTCCACATATAGGTAAGAATATACAGTACCTTTCTCTGTCTGACTTATTTCACTTAGCATAAACACTTCAAGTTCCACGCATGTCGTCCCAAAAGGCAGGATTTCCTTTTTTTTTTTTTAATGTCTGAATATTCCATTTTGTATGTACATGTATGTGTGTGTACACGTGTGTGTATGTGTATGTATAATTTCTTCATCTGTCAATGGATACTTAGGTTGTTTCCATGTTTTGGCTACTGTGGAATAATGCTGATATCTCTGAATGAACATGGGGTTGCAGATATCTCTGAGATAGTGATTTTGTTTCCTTTAGATGTATGCCCAGAAGTGGAATTGCTGGAGCATATGATAGTTTTATTTTTTAATTTTCTGAGGAAACTCCATACTAATTTTCACAATGGCTGCATCAACTTGCCTTCCCCCCCACAGTGTAGAAGTATTCTCTTTTCCCCACATCCTTGCAAATACTTGTTACTTTTGGTCCTTTTGTTTTCTAGCCATTCTGACAGCTAGGAGGTGAAATCTCATCGTGGTTTTGATCTGCATTTCCCCGACAGTGTTGAGCATCTTTTCATGTACCTGTTGGCCATTTGTATGTCTTTTTTGGAAAAGTGTTTTTTCAGGTCCTATGCTCATTTTCAAATCAGATTTTTTTTTCATTTTTCTTTTTTGCTATTGAGTTATATGGATCCCTTATATATATTGGATATTAACCCCTTATCAGATAGATGGTTGCAAATATTTTCTCCTATTATGTAGTTTGCCTTCTCATTTTGTTGATTCTTTTGTAGTACAGAGCTTTTTAATTTGATGTAGTTCCACATCTTTATCTCTGTTTTTGTTGCTTGTGCTTTTGGTGTCATATTCAAAAAATTATTGCCAAGACTAATGTCAAGGAGTTTTCCCCTCTATGTTTTCATTTAGTAGTTTTACAGTTCAGGTATGATAATTAATCCATTTCTGCTTAACTTTTGTAAATGATGAAAAATATAGGGTCCAATTTCATTCTTTTGAGCATGACTATCCAGTTCTTCTAATACCAGTTATTGAAGAGAATATCCATTCCCAATGTATATTCTTGATAGGGACTGCACTGAACCCACAGATGGATTTGGGTACTATGGACATTTTAACAATATTAAGTCTTCCAATCTATGAACACGAATATCTTTCCACTTACTTGTGTCTTTGTTTTCTTTCATCAGTCTTATAATTTTCAGAGTACAGATATTTCACTTTCTTGGTTAAATTTATTATTTAGATATCTTATTTTTTGAAGATATTGTAAATGGTATTGTTCTTTTTTAGATAGGATGTTGTTAGTGTACAGAAAAGCAACTATTTCTGTATTCTATGGCAATTTTACTGAAGTCATTTATTAATTTTTTGGTGGAGTCTTTAGACTTTTCTCTATATAAGATCATATCATCTGCAAACAATTTTTATTATATTTAATATATATTTTTTATCTACCCTCCAGTAGTGAATCTCCCCATTAATAAAGGTATTACAGAAGCATGAGAAATATATATACAATCCAGATGTTGGCTATCTTTGAACTCATGAGGATTGGTACATTTTGAACCATAACCAACCACAGTATAAATTCAGTTCTTTTATTAGAAGAATTTCCACTGTGCCTGTCTCTTCTTGCAGACGTTTTCAGTCATCAGATCCTTTTCCTCTTATAATCTTTGCCCAGACCTCATTCAGTCCGGTTCTTCCTTACCCCTTCCTCTTTATAACTCAGAATAGCCTTTGTCTTCTAATTCACCCCAACTCTTCTCTACCCCACCCATGTGTTGCAAGAAACTTGGGCTTGGGTTATGCTTCTAGGGTGCCAAAGCATTAACCGACAAAGCCAATCTCTTCCTGAAGAGCAGTGTTCTCAACTAGGGTGATTTGCCCGTCCCCCACCCAGGAGACACTTGGCAATACCTGGAGACATTTTTGGTTGCTGAATTTTTAGGGTGCTGCTAGTACCTAGTGGTTAGAGACTGGGGATGCTGCTATACCTCCCACAATGCACAAGACAATTCTCCTAATAAAGAATTATCTAGCCTGGGTTATTAATTGTACTTCTGTTTAGGAACTCTGCTGTAAAGAAATTCTTGTATTAGCTGCCATAATCAACAGTATTTTCTACTCTGCTACTATCAATGTTTTACTAGTTCTGTGCATTAAGAGTTGTTATATGTGTGTGTGAATATATATGTATACAGATACATATATATCTATTTATGCCCACATATACTCCCATCAATAAATAGTTGTTAAATACCAGATATTTCTAAATTGCTCAAGGCTGAATGAGAAAAATAAATACAATACCTCATGAAAGGTGCTATGATGACATAAAGAAGAGATATCTAACCTATCCTAGGATGATCTGCAAAGATGTTTTGAAGGAGGAAGGAACTGAGCCTGGAAGAATAAGTAGGAGAAAGCCAGGCAAGGAGAGAGGGAAGCACAAATCTCACAAAGGGAGAAATACGGGTAAGGCATGTGGTTAGAGGTGTGGGCAGGACCAAATCCTGGAAACCATTAAATGACCCTTAAAAACAACTGACAGGTGTCTGGGTGGTGTAGTCAGTGGAGCATCAATCTCTTGGTTTCAGTTCAGATTGTGATCTTAGGGACCTGAGACGGAGCCCCATGTTGGGCTCCTGGCTCAGTGTGGAATCTGCTTAAGACTCTTTCTCCTTCTCTTCTGGCCCTCCTCCCTAAAAAAAAATACATCTAAAAAAAAAAAAAAAGGCAATTGGGAGTCACTGAGGAGTAATGGAAGGTGGGATATTTTGGCTTCATGATAATATTTATATTTTAGAAAGGTCATATGATTTCTGAAATCCAGCTGTGAGCAAATGAAGGTCTGACCTAATATAATAGATATGGAGATGGAGAAGAGGGCCAACTGGAGATTTACTACAGAAATAGATGGACAGGACTGGGAATGGGGTAGACACAAGTGAAAGACAAGACCAAATTTTAGTCACAGTACCATTTGCCAAGTCAGGGAGGACTGGAGGAGGTTGAAGTTTGTGGGATGAGATAGCCAAAAAAGATATTTGGCTGTATCGTTGTGTCATATATATTTTCTCATTTATGAAAGTAATATATCTTTTGTAAAAAACTTATAAAAGAGAAGCACAATATCTCCATTTGGAAATAGTTGGCATTAAAATTTGGGAAATTTTTTCTGATTTGTTTTATGTGGCAAAATACACATTTGAAAAATGCAATCACATATTAGGGTGCTTTATACATTGCTTTTTATCCATTCCAGTATGTATTTTTAAACATCTCCCTATGTCTTGAGTTGCCTTTTACTTTTTTTTTTTTTTAAAGATTTTATTTATTTATTTGACAGAGAGAGATTACAAGTAGGCAGAGAGGCAGGCAGAGAGAGAGAGGAGGAAGCAGGCTCCCTGCCGAGCAGAGAGCCCGATGCAGGACTCGATCCCAGGACCCTGAGATCATGACCTGAGCCCAAGGCAGCGGCTTAACCCACTGAGCCACGCAGGCGCCCTGCCCTTTACTTTTTAATGACTGAGTGATAACCACTCTATGGAAGAAACGTAATTTACTCCACTTCACCTGTTGTCACTTTAGATTACTTTGGGATTTTCATTTTTTTAAAAGATTGTATTTATTTATTTGAGAGAGAGAGAGAGAGGGAGAAACAGGCTCCCTGCTGAGGAGGGAGCCCAATTCAGGGCTTAATCCGAGGACCCCAGGATCATGACCTAAGCTGAAGGCAGATGCTTAATGGACTTTGACAGAGATCACAAGTAGGCAGAGAGACAGGCAGACAGAGAGGGGTAAGCAGGCTCCCTGAGCAGAGAGCCCGATGCGGGACTTGATCCCAGGACCCTGAGATCATGACCTGAGCTGAAGGCAGAGGCTTTAACCCACTGAGCCACCCAGGAGCCCCTGGGATTTTCAACAATGCTTCATGTCATCACAAGTTTTGTCCTCCAGAAGCTGAAAGAAATGGAGTTTGAAGAGCAAGATACTTATTAAGGATTGACCCCTGTGAAACAAAGAGGGAAGAACTGGAAAGAGCAAGGGAGAGAGGTGCCTGGGTGGCTCAGTCATTGGGCTTCTGCCTTCGGCTCAGGTCGTAATCCCAGGGTGCTGAGATAGTGTCCCACATCGGGCTCCCTGCTCAATGGGAAGCCTGCTTCTCCCTCTCCCACTCCCCTTCCTTGTGTTCTCTCTCTCGTTATCTCCCTCTGTCAAGTAAATAAATAAAATTAAAAAAAAAAAAAAAAAGCAAGGGAGAAGTTGAACTGTGACCCAGGCTTCATGTTTAGGGAAAGGATCCATCAACCGTACTCTGCTTTGGATAGAAATGACTGGACTTTTCTAACATACAGTCACTCAGTCAGCGGATGAGAGCAGCTCTGAGAGGACCATGAGCTCAGAGGAGGCTGCACTCAGCAGCTCAGGCAGACCTCAAAAGCACTGGCAGCTGGCGACTGTCTGCTGACCACAATTTTTTTCCAAAGGAAGGTTTGGCTAGCATATCTGTGTCCACCACAGTGGCTCATTTCATGCACAGATCTTTCTTCATATTCTTAGGATGAATGCCCAGAAATGGAATTGCTGCAACAGAGTATGAGTAGTTAAAATTTTTAAAATATTTGTCAAATTACCTTCAAGAAAGATTGTACCACGTTCTCCCACCGACCGTTCATTGCTAATATATAAACACATGACAATTGTACTGTTTTTCAATATTGGAAGTTACTTCAAATTCTTTGGGAAAATGAATGATATTCTTGATGATTTATTGTTGTGAATTTATCTTTAAACTCCTGCGGTAGGTTACCTTTTTCTATAGAGCTGCATAAATCTTTCCAGAAGGATAAAACACTCTAATGACTGATAGTAGAAGGCAACGATTTGAGGTTGGGGTACCAGGTGGTGGGTATAATAGAGGGCACGGATTGCATGGAGCACTGGGTGTGGTGAAAAAATAATGAATACTGTTATGCTGAAAATAAATAAATTAATTAAAAAAAAAAAAAAGAAGAAGGCCACGATTTGGATTTGGGCTTCTGAGCTGCAAATTGCATTACTAAAGAGGCCGAAATGGCTGATGCCTGAGCCGGCTTGAAACAGAGCTCACCATCCCCTACAGCTCTTTCCATGTGAGAATTTGAGCAAATAAACGAAACTCCCATTTATAAGGAAAAATTCATATTTGACACACTGCTGTGAGAGAGAGACTAATGAGAAATAATAAGTGCCTACTCTCTGTCAAGCGATGCCCTAGGCTTCCACATATACCATCCTACTTAATTCTCACGACTTCCCTCCGAAGTAGTTATTATCATCACATTTTTCAGATGAGGTAATTTAAGGTCAGTGTGTCTGGTTACTTGGTAACCTTAGTCATTCAGATTTCCATCTTTGTGCTTGTTACCATCCTGGGCTGTTACCCCCTAAGCTTTTAGCCCAGTTACATAGCAGCCGGCTTTAAACAGTATAGTATAGGTACATAGTAACTGTAATAACAGTAACCCTCATGAAGCTTGGGGAATGTCTGTCCTTCTCCTGGACTAGAAGTATATGGGAGTCAGTATCTAACAAGACAATGCTAGTCTAAAAAAACCAAAAACCAAAAAACAGGAATTTAGGAAACAAAACAAACAAGAGAAAAAAAATAAGAGAGAGGCAAAACAACAAACAGACTCTTAGCTGTAGTTCTCTACTTGGTTATGAGAGGGGTGGGGAGAGAATGGGTGAAATCGGTGATGGAGATTAAGGAGAGAGCAGTTGTCCTAAAGAGCACAGGGTGACGTATAGAAGTGTCGAATTCACCACACTGTACATCTGAAACTAATATAACACTGTATGTTGACTCTACTGATATTAAAAACTTAAAAAATATATTTTTTAAAGATTTTACTTATTTGACAGAGAGAGATCACAAGTAGGCAGAGAGGCAGGCAGAGAGAGAGGAGGAAGCAGGCTCCCTGCCAAGCAGAGAGCCCGATGCGGGGCTGGATCCCAGGACCCCAAGATCATGACCTGAGAGGAAGGCAGAGGCTTAACCCAGTGAGCCACCCAGGCACGCCCCCCCAAATATTTTAGTAATAAAAAATAAAATACGATTAAAAAAAAAAAAAAGGAGGGGGGGGGGGGGGGGGGGAGGGGTGGGGAACGGTTGAAGGAGGCTATTCGAGGCTAAAAAAAGACCTAACCAAATGCAATTGTGTGGTCATTGTTTGGATTTTGGTCTGAGTAAAACAGCTGTAAAAGACATTTTGGTATCAGTTGAGGAATTTGAGTCTGGATGGGATATAAACTGATACGTGATAATTCCTTAGCTTCAGTTAGCTGTAGTTAGGTGTGAAAATGGAAATATTATGTAGAAAAGTGTCCCTTAAAAACCGAGATGTGTATTGTAATATCGAGGGGTGAAAAATAAGATCTTTAAGCAGGAAATGAAGGTGATGAAGTGAATAGGGTAAAATACAAACCATTGTTAAATACAGACGCTAGGTTTTTAGCTATTCTTATACTAGTCTCCTGCTCTACGCTTGTTTACTCTTTATAATGAAAAACGACGTCAATCAACCGGAAAAAAGAAAATAAGGGTTTCTTTCCTTTAGGAGAGTAAGAACCGGTCTTTACCTTCCTCCAAAGGTGCCGCCATCAACATGTGGCCTGAATAGGGCTTCGGGAGCATCACGCGAGGTCCAAGGGAGACCGGACCAACGAACACGTTCCTTTCCGAAGATTTAATTTTTGAGTGAAAAGAACTCACATAAGCCAAACCAGGAGCCCCGACCCTCCAGCCCCCTGCGCACCTACCCAGGACCGCTGGGGACACTAAATAACCTGTCACGTTACTGTCCGACGCTCGGGGTGAGGGCGAGAGAAATGCCAGGCTCCCCTCCGCTCCCACCCTTAGCGGAGAGGCCGGGCTGGAGTGGCAGGTACGTTCCAGCTCACCCACCTGGAGGCGGGGTGGAGAGGGGCCGGCCCCGAGTGGGGGGAAATGGGCGGCACACGCTCAGGCCACTTCCCTCACCTGCCACCAGGAGGGCTCGGGCTGCGGCGCGGGGCGGAGAGCTTGGGGCGGGGAAGGCCACGCACCTGGCGGCGGGGCCGCGCGCAGCGGGACAGCGGGCTCAGGCCGCAGGTGAGGGCGGCGGGCCGGGCGGCTGCGCGTCACGGCGGGCCGCGCTCCTCCAAGGGGGAAGTTTCTTGGCCCGGAAAGGTGCAATTGTGTGCAGCTATTCCTGGTATGTCAGGCGGGTCCGGCGGCCGCAAGCCGAGGGGGCGCCTCTTGCCCGGGTCCCCGGGAGAGGGAAGGCGGCCAGGAGGGCAGAGACGGGAAGGATGCGGGCGCGGGGGCGCAGTCCCTCGGGGCGGAGCCGCGGTCTGGGCGGGCAGCGCGGGAGCGTGGCCTTGGCCACGGTCTCCTGGCGGTCGGTGGCATCTCCTGGCCCAGACAGTCTGCCCACAAAGGCGACTGCGGCCGGGAGACCCCGGGAGCCGCAGGGGGGCGGACGGAAGCGGCGGCTCTGCGGCCCGGGGTGGGCGGCGGCGGGGTGGGCTGGGGCGGGGCCATTCCGGGGAGGGCGGCGGCCGCGGCGCTGCGACTTTTGAAGTCCTCACAGTGGCGGGGCGGGTGCGACGCACCGCCTCTCGTCTCCGGCCCGCCTCCCGCGCCCTGCCCGGACCCCCGGGGCCCCGGGGTCGTTTTCGGGAGTTGAGAGGAAGCCACGTCTTCAGGTACTTGTGGGTTCGAAACTTTCCAAACTGCAGAGCGCAACAAAAGGAAAGAGAGCCCCGGCGGCAGGGCCAGGCGCGCGCCGCACCCTCCCCCCGCCCCTCCGCGCACTCATCGCGTCTTTCTCTCCCTCTTACCCTAGTCCTGGAAAGGATGGAGGAGGCCGGGATCGACTGCGCCGTAGCTTTCGCCGAGGCCCAGAGATGGGTGGAGGTGAGTGCCTTTACTTTTTTCCGCACGAGTTTGAGGCCTCGAGGCCGCTCCCGCCGCTGGGCGCTTCACCTCCTCTCGGGACCCGCGCCGGCGCGTGGCAGCCGGTTGCTTTGCAGTTGGGGGACTTTGCAAGTGCCGCTTTTCCTATCTTTTAATATCCAGCTAAGCCGAGTGCTGCCCTCCCTACGACGGGCTCGCTGGCTTGCCCAGAGCTCCTCTGCCAGGGCGGAGGCCGGCGCTCGGCCACTTGGGTTTGGGGACCACACGTCCTCGTGCGCCAGACCACGTCAGCACCGGGTCCGAGGCGGCCCAGTGCCTCGCGAGCTGTGCTTTGGGGGTGTTGCAGTGGGAACACCCGACTCTTACCTGCAGGGGCAGTGGATTAAGCGTGCGATGAGTGGGAGGGCAGGTGGAGGTTAGGCACTTGAGGCGCACCTGGAGAGATGTTTTCTCCCGCGCAGCCTTTGGAGCCCGGGGGTGGGGGGAGGGATGCGAGTCAAGGTTTTTACTTATTCAGAGTCGGCACAGATGAGACTAAGATCTCCTGGGATCACTCACGGAAGGGTTGTTACTTTCCCAACTGTGCCTTAGAGAGGCGATCTTCCATTTCCACCGAAATGGAGATGGTCTCTTGGCGGTTTCGTCCTCTACGCTGTAAGGTTACATTTATCCGTAAAAAGTTAACACCAGGACTTCCTTCCGTTATTCTACTGGATGGAAAAGATGACTTTTTAAATGATGCTAGGGGAGTTCTTCAGAGCAGATGTGAATCAGGAACGACGGCTTGTTAGAAAATTGTTGCCTCCACCAGCCTGGCGGTTACTTAGGGGTTATTGATGCCGCGTGCTGGCTTGTTCAGCGCACTTAAAAATGCAAATTAGGTTTAAAGATTATTCCGTCGGAAAAACAATATATTTAAGAATCCCAAAGCACCCAGTGTTTAAACATAATTCATTTGTTCGTAAATGTATATATGTGGGGAAAAGGAGAAGAAACTTTCAGTGTTGCATTTCTAACAGTAAATAAAGGAATGTGAAATGTGAGTAGCATTACCCACTAGACTGGGGGGGGGGCGGTCAAGAAGTTCGCTATTGGTGACCTTTCTGGACTGAACTTTGAACTAGTCTGAAGGTGATTTAGAAAGGTATGGAGGTCGGGGAAGAGATGTGAGGGGAGGGCATGGGGACGCCAGAGAAGAATAAACACTGTATTTTGAATTGAAATGAGAGTGGAAAAATTCCAGCAATGCAGTTAAGAGAAATGACTTCCCTCATTCATAAACTTTGAAAAGCCAAGGCGTCCAAAGGTAATTTTCCATTTGTAGTATTTGTTTTGCATAATTTTAGAAAAGAGATTAAACTTGTCTTGCTTTTGAGTGTTGGGGATAGAGAGAGAAAAAAGGAAAGAAATATGAGGACATTTTTGGGTCACACATGGCTCCTTTGTGGAGTTTCTGTCTGCATGCTGTGTATTTGCTTCAGGAAATCTATAAATATGGATGACTTCACACTTTTCTTTTTTAGTATACAGATTTTTAAAATCTAAAAATTCCTTGTTTGTTGTAGCTTGCCCGTGATTGTGTGGCCTTTCTGGGAGAAGATGGCATCTAATAAACTCGAGGGAAGTGTGTTGCAATAAAAGATACCATAATGCATGTACACGTGCTCATCTTCCCACTCTCATCCAGCCCATCTAAACATGTTTTGTTCCTCTTTAACTGACAAGTTTTCTAAAGACTTTGCCATATCATTATAATAAGTTAATGAGTTAATAAGTTAATGAGATTAAAATTCAAATCATTTTTTGCCTACTGCCACTGGGACCAAGGCAGTGAGTTCACTGAGGATATGTAAGTAGTTTAATATTCATGTACACTTTCCACATGCTCTGGACATTCAAAGTGACAGCAGTGTTAGTTTTTTTTTTTTTTATCTCGCCAGTAGTGTCCAGATTTATTTGTCTCCTTTGCCTTTACAACTAAAGCACATATTTTAAAATATTGTTCTTGCCAAAAGTAGCAGAATGGATGACTCCCTTGTTGCCACAGTTGCCTCTTAACCCTGAGAACCCCTAATTTAAAGATAAAATATTGATTCTGAAGTGTATTTTATAACGTATTTTGGAAAGTGGGGAAGATTATGGTCTTTCTTCTACTTGCTAATATTCTTGCTCCATTTTCCCTATCATAGTTTTCTCTTCATATATTGAGGCATAAACAGGTCATTCATATATATAAACATATATAACATACTATACTTTGCTGTTTTTATTCTTAGCTGCAGCTTTGACTATCCCGAGGTCAATAAACGCCAATAACCTTGTAAAATTTTGAATGATGGCCAGTGTCCTTGTTAGTATGTCATTTCCATTCTCTATGATTTTAAATAGCTAATGTATTATTCCCACAACCAAAGTTAAAGTTTTATTTATTTTATTTCAGGAGAAGGAGAAAAGGACGAGGCAAGGGGTTATTGTGGTTATTAGTGGTTCTTGTTCTACCAGTTAAAATTTTATGACTATTTTAAATTTTGCATAAACGGTTAGTAGTGTATGTATACTTCACAGTAGTTTAATATTTCAATTTAAAGCAAATGTAAGAATGTCACCCTTTAATGTAATTCAATAAAATGCTATTGGTTTATTATCTGGTTGGAAATCCTGTTTGGAACATTAATGATGTGGCAGAGCTGGTTTATGATTAAACACTATTTTAAAACCAAATAATGTAATAGTTTAAAGGGAGAGGTGGAGAGGAAGCCTGATTCCAGCAAGGTCACGGAGTAGGTGATGGAGCAGAAATTGCCAGCAGGACCCTCTAATTTTAGAATTTCTGCAGCACCTTCTAATTTTCTACACCTAACAGTTGCCTCTGTCTCTGTTTTGGGGCACTAAAAAACTTTTGTAGTGAACAGACAAAATACCAATGAGATGGAAAACTGGATCTATCACTCATTGCATTGGCTGGTCACCAGTTTCCAATCTGTGGGTTAATGTTGCTGTCTGGATTGAAGTTTCAGTATAGTAGTAAATACAGTATGGTTGGAGCAGAACAGGCTAACTTCATTCCCCACCCCCTTGCTCACCTGTGCTTCCTGTTATCTCTGAGTTTGATTCTTTCCGTATCACTGTCATCCTGGGGAAAGGCCTAAGGATGCCAAGTTGAGCTCATTGCCAAAACTGGCACCTGAATATAACTCCTTACTAAGTTACTTCCAATTAATCTGTTTCTCCACCCATCCCTAAATCTTTCTAAGTGGTTTCCCTCTTTCTCTGTAAACTGCACCCTTTCTGCTAGTGGTTTCCAACCTGTGTTCTGGTTTGAAAGGGTTTGCCTGGGAAGTAGGAGTCCTCAGTGACCACAAGCATTATCTGCGGACTGAAGGAAGGTTCTATGGACTTGTGCTGTTGCTTTTCAAATGTATATAGAACGATGAAACATTGAATGCATAAACGCATTTTTGGTAATTACGTATAATTTCAATGAGCAGAAATTAAACTGGGAAATACTATGATTGTAAAAATTTATTTCAGGGGCGCTTGGGTGGCTCAGTGAGTTAAGCCGCTGCCTTCGGCTCAGGTCATGATCTCAGGGTCCTGGGATCGAGTCCCGCATCGGGCTCTCTGCTCAGCGGGGAGCCTGCTTCCCCCCTCTCTCTCTGCCTACCTCTCTGCCTACTTGTGATCTCTATCAAATAAATAAATAAAATCTTTAAAAAAAATTTATTTCAAAATTTAAATGTTAGGAAGCAATTCCAATACCAGCTGTTGTAGCTGAAATTATTTTTGCAAAATAAAATCTTGATTTTGTTAGTTCCTTCTTTTTCTGAGAGTCATGAAAAGATTTTAAAGTCCACAGTCTTTACTGACATTGTACCATGAAGCATACCATAGTGTTGACAGTTTCTTACAATCTCATCTCTGCGTATCATCTATTTTTATTTTTTTATCTCTTCTCTGTAACTATTTGCCTAGATGCCAGATAGCATAGAGATTAAGAGCACTGTTTTGTACATCACATATCCAGCACTGCTTTGTCTTATAATTGGCAGTTTGTACCTTTGACTACTTCATCCAATTCATGATGCCTATAGTTAATGCTGCCGAGTGGTATATTTGAAAATTGCTAAGAGAGCACATCCTGAAATTTCTCATCACGAGGAAAAGAAATGCTTTTTGTAACTCTATGAGGAGATGGGTGTTAACTTTTTGTGGCAAGCATTTTGCAGTGTATGTGACGTCATTGTGTGATTGTGTGGTGCATTTTAAACTATTCTATGGAACTAGGTGTCAATTTCATCTCATTGAAATTGGGGTGAAAAATAAAGGGGGGGGGGGAAAGCCCTCACAGGTTTGGGAACAAACGATGCTTCAAGTCCCCGCTTCGTTCTCTTCCTTGAACCTCGCTTGCATGCTGGTTGTGCCTGTTTAGTGACCTACGGACTGTAAAGCAGTTAATGCTTCCTAATCCTTGCTTGTGTTTTCCCACCGCCCGGAAGCTGTTTTCTCACCTCCAGGCTACTGTGCGTGGAATTCAGGTTATCCCTTGTTTAGAAAGGAAGGAGGGGCCAGTTAGTGTCTTCCCTGTTTACCTAACACACATTACTTCCCTTCAGTCCTCCCTGCTTGGACTAAAATCCCGTGGGGCCTTTTCTGAACCGACACACCTGCACTCCATCCATTGCTCCCTCTCCTCTCTTGCTCGTCTAGAGCTCTCTTCTTCTGCTCTGTGGTATAATTCTATCCATTTTTCCATAGTAGACTATGAGCTAACTGAGGGCAGGGACAGAATCTTTATTTCAAGGATTTGGCATGGTGCCTGGGTAAATGCTTATTGAATAAGAGTATAATCTGAAGGCTACAGCTTAAACAAAATTTTAAAATAGGGTTTTAAGGAACACAGCTTATTTCTTCTCCCAGGGGACACTTGCTTCAGTGTCTAAAGCTGAGTTCATTGCTTGGGGGTGCTTTTGTCTGCAAGATATGCCTTCCTCTGGGTGCCGATGTGTACTTGCCTTTTTACCTAGCATTTTCTCTCCTGCTCCAGTCCTGCTCGGGAGCCCTGTCGCTCTCTTCCTGCCTTCTGATTAGGGCTTGCCCTCATGGGGTCTTGCATTCAATCTTTTTGTTATCCAGAAAATGCCTATTATGTACTTACTCTGTCCCAGCCACTTGCCGGGCTTATTGATCCAAATGCCACATTCTCAGCAGCTTTGCTGGACCTCCAGACAGAGGCATGCCCCACAAGGAGCAGACACGCAAACACACTCAGCAGCTCTGTCCAATGATTGTCCTCGGGCAAGTTTGCACAGGGCAGAGTGACAGCATTTAGGAAGCAGCCCCAGTCTGCTGGGGAAGTCAACTGAGCTCACAGTGAGGCAGCATTACCATCAGGCTGCAGGGGGGCGAACACATCTGCCCACCTTGGGTTGATCACTTGTTGTAAGAGCTTGAAGTTGTAGACAGCACAACTCTTAGGAGTTGCTGGGAATAGTTTATTTTTACTCGGGTAATGTTTACAGGCAGAGAAATGCACAGATTTGAAGTGTACAGTTGTAGGAATTCTGTCAAATGTTTATACCCATGTAACCAGCAACTTAATCAACATGTAGAACATTTTTATACTCAGCAAACTTCCCTTCCAGAAGGGCACATGAGACTCTACCTCTTGTAGGCAACCACCCCTTTTTCTTTCCAGCATCTTAGATTTCTTAGTGTAGTTTTGAACAACCAAGAAGTATCCTGATTGTCAGTTCATTCCTTTTACTTTATGTAGCATTTTACTATTACTTGAACACAAGGTCTTTATTTGGAAAACAGGACAGGAAGCCTGGCAAGAGATGATTGTGCTCACAGAGTCCTCTTGAGAAGGAACTGATTCACACAAATAGGAACCAGGGCGGGAATGCCATTAGAATAGCCTGACTGCAGAAGGTAGAAGCACACATGCCAAGATACTTCCTGGGCAGCTGGGAGGACTCCAGGACAGTGCTTTTCTGGATCTTTCAATGTACTCAGGCACCAAAAGCTAGAAATGGGCCTCTGCTTAAAATGGGGGGAAATACAAAGCCCGTGCCTTCCATAAAATGGAGTGTCCTTGAACCAGTTAGAGAAGTCGACTCACTGGGTCAAAGGGATCAAATGGTTTATTTGGTCCTTGACCTATTACCAAGTTACTCTCTGAAAGTGTTGTGCTGGTTTGCAACCATCACGTAGAGGTTGAGGGCCCCAGCTTCTCCATGTTCTGGCCGGAATTGGAAATTGTCATTTATGTTTTTTTCTCTAAGTAAACAGGTGAACGATGCATGTTGTTCTCCCTCTTCTCAGATCCCTAGTGATGTTAAACAGTTTATCTAACAGATGACTCCTTGGGCTTCTTCCCAGTGAGAAAAGATGAAACTGAAACAAGGAGGTTCTGTCTCCTCACTGTGAGGTCACGAAAATGCTCAGAGGGCCCCTGGCCTGGTAAAGTGCATTCCCAAGGTCATGGGCGTGGTAGGACCACTAAGGAAGTGTCTCCTGAGTTGTTTTGTTTTTCTTCTGGGTTGTTTGGAGATGGACCCTCTTTTTTTTTTTTTTTTTTTTTAAAGATTTTATTTATTTATTTGACAGACAGAGGTCACAAATAGGTAGAGAGGCAGGCAGAGAGAGAGGAGGAAGACTTTCTGCTGAGCAGAGTGCCCGACGCGGGGCTCGATCCCAGGACTCTGGGATCATGACCTGAGCTGAAGGCAGAGGCTTCAACCCACCGAGCCACCCAGGCACCCCAGATAGACCCTCTCAACAGAATTATGAAATGAGGAGTAGAACAACTGGCCATTTTGAGGATATTTCTTCAGCCATTTATAAAGCACAGAAGCCCTTAAAGCTTCTCTTCGCTCTAGGAAAAGCATGCTGAGTGTGTGGCAGGGAGAGCGTTGCTTCATTCAATTTATTTGGTTTGTGGCCTTCTAGGCAGTGCTTTAGCATGCTTGCCATCTGGATTCCAACAGTGCTTTGGCTAGCAAGGGACTCCTGTTAAGACTAACTTTCTCCTGGGCGCCTGGGTGGCTCAGTGGGTTAAGCCGCTGCCTTCGGCTCAGGTCATGATCTCAGGGTCCTGGGATCAAGTCCCGCATCGGGCACTCTGCTCAGCAGGGAGCCTGCTTCCCTCTCTCTCTCTGCCTGCCTCTCTGCCTACTTGTGATTTCTCTCTGTCAAATAAATAAATAAAATCTTTAAAAAAAAAAAAAAAAGACTAACTTTCTCCTTTTACATTCTCCTTTGTGTTTTTTTTTTTTTAAAGATTTTATTTATTTATTTGATAGACAGAGATTACAAGTAGGCAGAGAGGCAGGCAGAGAGAGAGGGGAAAGCAGGTTCCCCGCCAAGCAGAGACCCCGATGTGGGGCTCGATCCCAGGACTCTTGAGACCATGACCTGAGCTGAAGGCAGAGGCTTCAACCCACTGAGCCACCCAGGCGCCCCTCCTCCTTTGTTTTTAAACTGCTTGTCAACATAATAGCATTTGAGCCAAAGACAAGTACTGGTTTTGAGAATGTTAGTTAAGAAAAACAAAGCATCAGGGGTGCCTGGGTGGCTCAGTTGGGTCCTGAGGCTTCTCAGGGTCCCCATCAGGCCTCTGCCTTTCCCCCTGCTCATTCTCTCTCTCTCAGATAATAAATAAAATCTTAAAAAAAGAAAAAACACCATTAATAAATTTGTCCAACCCTTTTAGTTTAGAGAAAATAGATGTTGTAGGAAAACGATTTCATCCCTTAGCATCTACAGACTGAATTGCTTCTTTTGTTCTGTATCCTCTAGTTCCTGGCAGAAAGTTCTCAAATGCTTGTTGAAATGGTGAATGTTTTGTATCCTGTCAAGAGATTGGCTTCTTTAATTAATGCTTGCCCATCTCCGTAAGCCTGTTAGCTGTCAAAAGTGTATTAGAGCCTGAGGAAATGATAAATATGTGTACTCGTGCTTACTCTTCAGTTTCTGAGGGTAATTACTGGGTGTGCTTTTTTGAAAAGCACTTTTGATGTACTCAAATCTCTTAATAAGGACAAGAGCTGTCATCTGTGCACAACTTCACGAACCCAGGTTTAACGTGCTCCATCCGCCACTTTGCTCTAAGTAGGTAGGCATTAGTGCATTCTGCAGGTGACTCGCAACACAGAAACCGTCCCATAAACAGCCTTTCCAAAAATGGCAAAATCTGCCCTGACCCCAAAAAGGGTGCTCGAGGACTGGTTCTCATTTCTGTGTATACGATGATCGGTGTGGTGTTTGAGTGCATCGAGACGATGGTGCACAGAGCTACACATTATGTCTGTCCTTTGGTACAGTGGGCATTGTCGTAGGAGAGAGAGAAATTCTATATGGGTTCAAAGGGCAACACTAGTAATAATTGATCAGACACAATGAGACTTTGGCATCAGGTATTTTGTTTTAATCTATTTTTATTATTTCTTTCTCTTCTTTTTTTTTTTTTTTATTATGTTCAGTTAGTCACTGTATGGTACATCATTAGCTCCTGCCATAGTGTTCAACCATCATTAGTTGCATATAACACCCAGTGCTTATCCCAACACGTGCGCTCCTCAATACCTATCACCCGGTTACCCCTGCCCCCACCTTCCTCTGCTCTGAAACCCTCAGTTTGTTTCCCAGGTCCATAGTCACTCATGATTCATCTCACTCTTGGATTTCTCCCCCTTCAGTTTTCCCTCCCTTCCCCTATGGTCCTCCGTGCTCTTCCTTATATTCCACATATGAGTGAAACTGTATGAAAATTGTCTTAATCTGCTCGCATCAAGTTTTTTAAGGTGTTGCTATAAACAAAGTTCTGTCCTATGACAGCACAAGCTGACACGGAGAGTGAGTTACCTGCTATGGAGGTTCTGCAAGAGAAGGTGAGTAACTGACAATTAGGGGGGCTAGTACTTTGTTCTACAAGTGCAAGATATGTGGCAAGTGTATTGCCCTTATAATGAAGGACTGTTTTTAGCCAAGGGTGTTTTCTTTAAGGGAAAAGAGCAGTGAGAGGTCAAATCATTTGCTCAGGGAAACCCTAAAACTAGTAAGTGGTGGTGCGGCTTTGATCCCAGGTAATTTGACTCCACAGCCTACCCTCTTAATCACTACACTCTACTGTCTCAGAGCGACACTGGTCAGTAAATTGTGGTAAAGGATTTTTAAATCAGAAGAGAAGGGATGGGCTCTCAGTCCCCATCCCATCCGAAGCTGTAATCTTTGCTATTTTCTGTTTATGACAAGTCCTGCACACTAGAACAGCTTCTGTCTTGTGATGTCAGTGCCTGGAAAGCACGTGATAACTGAAAACATTCTATAAACTGTAGAGTTGCTGATAGACATTCTTGACCAATTGCAGACTTTAGATTTCTATGTTCTGCTATATCCAAGTGAATATATTGACACTCAGCAAACCATTTAAAGTGTTATAAAAGGGAAGCATCTTTATATGCTGACATTGAGATGTGCTTTGAGCTAAAAGAGGAGATAAATTATATCCAGTTAGTTTCTTCTATATGACTAGTTGCAGAAGTATCAATTTCTTACTGACCTACATTTCAGTAGTCCAGGACATACCAGAACTTGTACAGACTGTTATTGTGCAGTGCTTTGGAATACATGTGGTGTTTTCAATGAGGACACATTCTAGTTAGTGTTTCATATGTGTAAGTATGGCTGAAGCCAAGACCACGATCAAAGATTTCCTCTTCTTGACTAGGTTGAAATTTGATCTAGATGTCTGGGCTGGGAAGGAAGTATCTTCTTTTGTTACAGCACCATTTCATAATCAAGAAAGGGCACTCATTGCCAAACTTATTATAAACTTGGATTCTGAAATTCTATCTCATTAGAGTTTAAAGTCTTTCATTCTACCTGAGGAAGAAAATAAGCAAGCGTTTTGCTTTTATTTCTTGAGTAGTATGTAATCAATTTGGAACTTACCATATTGTCCAAAGAATATATTGTCAGTCCATCAAAAGCATCAGACACAGTAATACGTTCCTTCTTGAAATACTTCCTTCAACCATCCTTTGGACTTTTTCCAATTTTACTTGATATTTCTGATTTTCCTTTGCTGAATCTTCCCAATTATTTGATCAGTATATATTAGAATATCCCTCGGTTCATCTTGCCCTGTCTTCTCTCATTTGTCTATAATCTCTCCCTAGTAGACATTATCAACTCTGTAGTTTATATGCTGTCTGTATGCTGATAACTTCCTTATTTATATTCTTGGTCCTGATGATGTTTTTAATCTCCCTTCCCCCCCTCCTCCCTTCCCCTAAACCCTGTGTGTGTGTGTGTGTTCCCATACACACATATATAGACACACACACACACACACACACACTCAAGATTTCCAATTGTAGGTCAAATAGGCACATTCCACTTAGTTCAAAACAAAACTCTGAGTTCCTCCCCCTCCCTATCACCTACCTACTCATCCCTCCAGTGTTTCCCATCTTTGTAAATGGCACCACTGTTAACCCACTTGCTCAGTCTCCACCTTAGAAGTCATTATTAACTCTTGTTTTTATCACACTCCACATCTAGTCTGTCAAGAAATTCAGTTGGCCATATCTTCAGATATGTCTAGAATCTGACCACTTCTTGCCATTTCCACCATCCTTCCTGGTTCCAATGTAACAGCCAGATTCCCCTTTAAAAGTGTACACCAGAAAGAAGACATATGAATGGCCAACTGACTCATGAAAAGATGCTCGACATCAGTAGTCATTAGGGACATGCAAATCAAAACCACAATGAGATATCACCTTATACAGGTCAAAATGGCTAGAATCAAAAAGACAAGAAATAACGTGTTGCTGAAGATGTGGAGAAAAAGGAACATTGCTGGGAATGCACTGTTGCTGGACACTGTGAAAAACAATAGGGAGGCTCCTCAAAAAATTAAAAATAGAATTGCCGTACGATCCAGTAATTCCACTACTATTTACCCAGAGAAAAACACTAATTTGAAAAAGATGTATGTACCCCTGCATATATTGTAGCATTATTTACCATACCCAAACTATGGAGGCAGCCCAAGTGTCCATCAGTAGATGAATGGATAAAGAAGATGGGGGCATATAGACAATGGAATATTATACAGCCATAAAAAGAATGAGATCTTGGGGCACCTGGGTGGCTCAGTGGGTTAAAGCCTCTGCCTTCGGCTCAGGTCATGATCCCAGGATCCTGGGATCGAGCCCCGCATTGGGCTCGCTGCTCTGTGGAAGCCTGCTTCCCTCTCTCCCTCTTCCTGCCTCTCTGCCTACTTGTGATCTCTGTCTGTCAAATAAATAAATAAAATCTTAAAAAACAAAAAAAATACGAGATCTTGTCATTTGCAACAACATGGATGAACCTAGAAGGTATAATGCCAAGTGAAATAAACCAGAGAAAGACAAATACTATATGATTTCACTCATATGAAATTTAATAAACAAAAATATTAATAAACAACCCCCCAAAATTAATAAACAAAGAAATTTTAATTAAAAAAATAAAAAAATAAACAAAAAAAAATAGACAAAAACCCCTCAGAGAACACACAGGCAGTTGCCAGAGGGGAGGGAGGTAGCTGATGGGTGAGACAGGTTAAGGGAGTCGAGAGTACACTTACTGTGATGAGTACTGAGTAATGCATAGAGCTGTTGAAACTTTACAGTGTACCCCTGAAGCTAAAAAACACTGTTAATTATAATTCAATTAAAAAAAATAGTAAATTAGAGATTGTATTTCAAACTCTGTTCCCCCTGCCCCACAATGACTATTTTGAGAAAAATATGAGTTTTTAAGCTGTGGTCCATAGAGTCATGCATGGGCAATACCCCGCTTGCTGTCTTATCTGCTCTCACTCTCTTACCATGCTCTAGTCATACTGGGTTCCTCCTGTTCCCTGGATGTGCAAAGATTTGTATTTTAGGGACCTGGTGTTGCTGTTCTTTCTGCATGAATATCTTTCACTTATTCAGATCTCAGTTCAAATGATATCCCCTCTTCTCTCCTCCCTCCCTCCCTCCCTGTAAAATAACATTTCTGGTCATACCATACTCTTATATTTCATAGCATGTAACAGTTTTATAGGATATAGGTTTTGGTTTGGCTCTTACTCTCACCATAATAGGTAAGTGTCTTAATGTGTAAGCACTTAAACTTTGTTTTTAAGCCTCAAATAGTGCCAGGTAGTTAGTAGACACTCAATAAATATTTGTTGGACAAATCAATGGATGAATGAACAAATGTCTTTGAATTCTTTGTACCTGATACCTTGTTAACCCTGTGATTTGACTGCCTCTCTGGTCGTGCTCCCTGAACAAGACAAGCTGGTTTTGTTATACCAGGTTTTTTACTTGTCGGCTTTTCTTCAACTTCGGTTCTGTATTGAGCAAGTTCAAAGGAATTTTTTAGAAAAACAAGTTTGAAGCATGAGAAATTGACTTTGTTCAACCAATTGTAAAGATGCCTAAAGGTAAGCAAGTATCATGAGATCATAGACATCCCAGAACATTTGAGGATGACCTGCCTGAATATCCTGCCCGGGGGACAGTATTTCGTCAGGCAACTTAGGGGTGTTAGTCATGAAAAAGGTCTCGCTGCTCACTGCTCAGTGTCCTCCCGCTTGAGTAAGGACCCTGGTACTAACTGGAGACAAAGAAGCAGGATACATCTTTACCCTGTTTGGAAATAAATGAAAATAATTCAAAAAATTTGAGAACAGGGACATTTCTTTCTCTGCCCTACTCAAAAATCAGAGGCCTCCCTCATAGTTGCAAAGTGCTGTACTCTTTCTTTTTTGTTGTTGGAATTATTCTGAAATGGCACATAAAACTGAGAAGTGGAAACTTTCCAAAGAGCTTTTTTTTTTTTAAAGATTTTATTTATTTATTTTACAGAGAGAGATCACAAGTAGGCAGAGAGGCAGGCAGAGAGAGAGAGAGAGAGAGAGGAGAAAGCAGGCTCCCTGCTGAGCAGAGAGCCTGATGCAGGACTCGATCCCAGGACCCTGAGATCATGACCTGAGCCGAAGGCAGTGGCTTAACCCACTGAGCCACCCAGCCTCCCCCCAAAGAGCTTTTTTGAAGAAATAAGGGGAAAGGGGGAAGCTGAAACTGTCTGTTTTGATGCAAACTGACTTTGTCTAAATATACTTTTTAAAAAATCACTCCTCCAAAAAAAAAAAAGAAAAAATCCTCACCAAGATGATGTCCTATGAAGTAACGGATAGTATTCTTTTTATAAACATAATTTTTTTTTAACAGATGAGAAAAGAGTGGCTCAGAGAACTTATGTTTCTTTTCCAAGACCACACAACAGATATTGGTAGAACCAGTATTTGAAGTTAGATTTTTCTAACGGAAAAAGCCAAACTCACTTTGTTCACCTTTTCTGTTTCTCTCCTTCTGTTATGGTTGTGCCTGTGGTTTTTACACATATACACTCTTTTATGTTATAGCTGTTCCATGTGTCTGCTCTGCTCTCTGTTGGACTCTTTCTCTCCCTCGCTTTTTAATTTTAAGATTGGAGTTAAGTTAAAAAGCATAGGAAAGTTTTCAGATTTAATATAAAATGTGTAAATTCACACGAACATCTGCACCACTTCCTGCTATTGGAATGTGATGGGTTTAGAGTGAGGATGTGGAGAGGAGGGGCTGGGGAGGGCACTTGCTACAGTGGTTCTTTCTGGGGCTTGTCCTGACAAGAGAGGATGCAATCACAAGATAGTGTGGGAACGAAGGTGACCATGTTAGACACCAAATCTGCAGGGACTTTGGGGATCAGAAAAGCACTTGGAAGCTAATAGACAAGGTCCTTCCTGAGTTTGACCGAAAAGATGGTGGTGGAAATTAACGTGGAGGACAGCTGAGTTAGGCGGAATGGTGCTGACACAAGCGTGGGTCCATTGGGTAGTCTTATGGATAAGACAATGAAGCTAGTAATCTACTTGTGGAATGTACTTATTTGAAGGTAGGGAGAGTTACAAGATTAAATTGGAATACGGATTCGGAATTAGAATTTTTCCTTGAAATGACATGTCAAGTGATGTTGGAACTCCAGGGACGGAATGGGTCAGTGCAGGGGAAAGAGCACAGCACACCAAGGATCACAGACTGAGCCTTGGGGTAGGTCTTCTATTAAGAAGACCAGAGGAAAGGGAGGTCAGGTTCAGAAAGCGAGGCAGAAAACCTGGCATGCGTTAGAAGTCTTAAGGAAGCACTGGTTTCATGGAAGATGGAAAGGAAGGAGGACCACCTGTGTTCAGGATTAGACGTGAACATGGGAAAAGAAAGTGGGAGCAAGGCCAGTGAACCTGACAGGACAGTAATTTCTCACTTGTTGAAAGTATAGCCGCGAAGTGTTAGTGTGGGAGCCAAATGAAGCTTCAGAAAATCCTAAAGGCTTAGCATAGTCTTAGCTTAGGGGCAAGTGGGGCATAAGAGGTAGAAAGAGCTACCAAGAAACCAATATTCTTTCAAAAAACAATTTATTTGTGTTAGCAGAACTATCTCCTAACTCCAGTTTATGTTTATGGATGTGTTTAGTGACACAAACCCTTTGTAGTTAGGGGAGGTGTGCTCTAGGACAGTGGCTCTGAGGGAATCCTCGTGGTCTGCTGTGTAAAGTTCTCTTAGTATATTAAACATCAACTCAGAGTTTAATCTTCCGAATTTAATTTCCTTTAATCTTCTGGATTTAATTTCCTCTCTCCTAAAAAAATGCCTCTCCTATCCTGAGGGTTTTTAGCTGACAATAATTTGATGAAGATATTTTGTTTTTAACATTCAGAAAAAGATATCTTAATAGTTTTGATTTAATGACTCTAAGAAAATTAAAGTCATGTTAAGGGCACCTGGGTGGCTCAGAGGGTTAAGCCTCTGCCTTTGGCTTCGGTCATGATCTCAGGGTCCTGGGATTAAGTCCCGCATCGGGCTCTCTGCTCAGCAAGGAGCCTGCTTCCTCCTCTCTCTCTCTGCCTGCCTCTCCACCTACTTGTGATCTCTGTCAAATAAATAAATAAAATCTCTAAAAAAAAAATAAAAAAGTCATGTTAATATGAAAACAGTAATGAGAAAGGAAAACACTTTTCTCTCTGTTTTTTAAAAGGTTTCATTTATTTATTTATTTGACAGAGATCACAAGTAGGCAGAGAGGCAGGCAGAGAGAGAGAGGAGGAAGCAGGCTTCTTGCTGAGCAGAGAGCTTGATGTGGGGCTCAATCCCAGGACCCTGGGATCATGACCCAAGCCAGAGACAGAGGTTTTAGCCCACTGAGCCACCTAGGTGCCCCAACATTTCTAACTTTAAATAGAGGTACAAAATAGTTACCATGAAAAAGTACATTTTCAAAATGCTGTGTCTTTGTTTCTTTTTTGTGTTCCTGCACGGTGTAATGGTGAGAGTGGCAAGGTTTGGGGTGACACAGGATAGGTGTAGCTAGCACAGGGCAGATGCTGGAGAAAATGTGTCACCGTGGACAAAACCTAAGCTTCTCTAAGCCTACATTCCCATAACCATAAAATGAGGACTGTGGGGTAGTGATAGGTTTAGAAAAAAAGGACCTCTGTTCTAATCTCTGATTTGTGAATATGGGTGTTTATTGAGTCCTTTTTATATTGTTCTTAAACTGTGATAAAAATCCCTTATGAGACCTTGAGGTTGGAATGAACAACCAATTCATTACCTTAAGAGTAATGAATTCTATTTCTTTATGGTACTTCTGTCATTGTCTTCTCTCTAGGAATCCCCAGGTGCATTTTAACACTTCTTTCCTGTCAGTGGATTTTTATAAATCTTAGGCTAGTCAGCTTGCCTGAGACTTTCCAAGTTGAAGAATCCCACATGTACTGCATTGTTGAAAACCCTGCCATATGTTCTTGTATTCATTGCTCCTCTCCACTTAGCTTCTATTTGAAGTTCCAGATTAGAGTGGGGAGTGTAGATTCTGTGCATTAAATTTCTTTTTCTCGTATAAATTTTTTTCAAGTTCCTTTATGTTTCTGTTATCTCAATTATTCTGGATCTTTTTACTTTTCATATTTTGTATGTCTTTGATTCATCTTATTTAGTTTTTCTGCTGTATTCAATTTGGAGGAAGCCATTGTAAGATATTTCCAAGGACATTTTGTGATGTCTTATTAAAAACAAACCTAATGAGCTATTTTAGAAAGAAGCTTTTATGGTTTCCATGAATAAAGGAAATAAATTCTTAGGTGTTTTATTCAAAGGATAAAGTTTATATGCCTGGTTTTAAGCCAATTTGCAAGCATTTTTAGACTTGGAAAATATAAGTCCTAAAAGGTTTAACTTGCCAAATAGCTGATACTTTTGAAATTTGGCCTAAGTTCTGGTAAAAAAAAAAAATGTGGTTGACAGCCACACTGCAATTTACAGTAATCCTTTTTGTGTAAGGAAATGAATCTACTTGGCTTAATAAATTCCAGATGAGTTTCTGGCTCCTTGATTATTACCAAGTCATTTAAAATTCAGGTTTCATTATTCAGTTAACAACAGCCCTCTCTGCGCTTGTGATGGCCAATGTGATGTTAAAATCCTTTGCAAAACTGAAATACTATGGAGGGGACATTGCTTTTTGGGGTAAGTCATTTTGGGGTACAAGCTTATGATGTAACCAGTGACTCAGTATTTGGCATGATCTGTGGCTAAGAAGTGTCAAGCATCTCTGCTTATGGCTAGCAAATCCAGGCCATAAGGAGATCAAGGTGAGGCCCCGTAAGGAAGTTCTGCTAGTTGCACGAAGGAGAACTTTTTTGGAAGCCCAGCTAAATATTTCTGCTGACTTTTCATGGGCCACCATTATCTGCAAGAGAGTCTGGAAAATATTTTTAGCTGGATACATCACTGCCTCTACCAATATGGGCTTCCTATTACTAAGGGAGAACAGGCTAACAGTGTTCGGTTGACAGTGAATTCTCTGCTGTATGTATTTGCTTTTCTACAGGACTCTGCTTTCTTATGATGGCAATCAAATGGCTTGCTTTTGGAAGTGACCATATTGCAGTTTTTTTCCCTCTTTCTTCCTGCATTGTCTCGGTCTCTTCAAAGTTCCTTTTCTGTTTTCGTGGTTTTTTTTTTTTTTTTTTTTGGCTTTGGTCTCTTTTAAACTGTAATTTTCTTTTAAGCTTCTGATGATCATTGTCTACCAGTTTCTGTATATCAAGTGGCGTTTCTCACTACCCCTCCGTACCTGAAGATCTGGTTGCCTCCAGGTCCTGATTCTTTCCTGGGTTAACTGGACTATTCTGCAGTCTATGGCATCTCTTCACATCTCCTGAAGTTGAAATTTCCTCTGTTCTACTCAGTCAGCTACCTGTCCTGCATCTACTTTCTTTCTTCCAAAAGTTTGTTCAAAGTTTTCTTCTACTTTTCAGATTCCTTTTGTCCTTCTGAGTTAATAACCTCAAATTTCCGTGCTGTAGGAGGCAACAAAAAGAAATGTGTTACCAGTTCGTTGATTGTGTTTAAGCGGACAGAAGTTGTGTGTGTATGTGTGTGTGTGTATGTATCTCAAGTGAATCATAGAAAAAGAGAGTAGAAAGACATAAAGATTATAATTACTGCCGAGACAAATTTCATACAATTAAAATAAATTCTACCTTATTTAAATTAGAAAGATCCTACCTTACTGTAAATTTGAAGTGAGAGAGCTCACACACTGTAATGAGGCAAAATTTAAATCACTAAGGGATGGTGAATGCACTACAAACAAAAAATGAGCATAAGAAAGATAAGCTAAAGCCATAGAGGAGTTAGAATTTCTGTCCCCTGTGGTAATATCTGCACTAGCACAGTCAGCTCAGGGACAGAGCCCTGGCCTCACCCCTGCCTTTCACAGCCTGGCTGCTGGGCCTCTCATTTACCTGGAGCTCAGATTATGGTGAGGGGGAGGTGCGGAGAAGGAATAGGGACTAGCATGTAATAGCTATTCAATAAATAAGAGTTTCTTTCTTAAACCTCTGAAAAATTGGTCTTTCAAAGAAAAAAAGGACGTTAACATATATTGAGTACCTATGCGCTGGTCACTTCAAACAATACATTCGGCAGAAAAGAAAAGTAAAGATCAGATAACATTAATAACCTGCTCCAGGAAAGATAAGCTACATAGCGAGACCCTGGCTTTGGTCCTCGTGTCATTTCTCCCACATCAGAATTGCTTCCAGTGATGCTCCTTCTGTGAATGTTTCCCTAAATGAGAAGAGAGAGCTTCACTTGTTATAATTAGTTGTCTGTCTTTCCTACAAGCTTCTTTTTTTACTTTTTCCTTAGTTAATGAAACTTTAATATTTTACTTTTTCCCCGTTTTGAGGTATAGTTGACATATAACTTTATTAGCTGACAGTGTATAATACAATATGCGTACGTTCTGTGAAATGGTGATCACGGTGTCTAGTTAACATCTGCCACCAAACGTAGTTAAACACACCTTTTCTTTTTCTTGGGATGAGAACTTCTTTTTTTTTTTTTTTTTTAAAGATTTTATTTATTTATTTGACAGACAGAGATCACAAGTAGGTAGAGAGGCAGGCAGAGAGAGAGAGAGAGGAGGAAGCAGGCTCCCCGCTGAGCAGAGAGCCCGATGTGGGACTCGATCCCAGGACCCTGAGATCATGACCTGAGCTGAAGGCAGAGGCTTAATCCACTGAGCCACCCAGGTGCCCATGGGATGAGAACTTCTAAGATCTATTCTCTTTGCTGTCAAACACACAATATGTTTTGTCAACTATAGTTCTCATGAACTCTATCATCATGCTACACCTCATGCTACAGGCTTCTTGAGAAGACCAGCCAACCACCCAGACCGTGCCTGAAGCTTGTGATGATGGCTCAGGAGAAATATCTTGAAAGAAAAAATGTTCAATGAACTTAGGGCTTTGCATGCACTGTAAGTTCTTGTGGAACAAGAACTGAGCCTTAGTGACTTAGATGTGTCACTTCTGGAGGGAGGAGATGCTGAGCAAGACAAGGAAGCCATCAGGACAACTGGAAGCAGTCTGTAATGGCTCTGGAATTTTTTGACTGCAGGGTCATAGTCCACATCTCTGATGACAGATCTCAATAAATCGTTTTCTCTCATTCTTGTGACTGTAGACCTGTAATTCTGGCATTGTTAGGCAACGGAGATTTCACCACCTGACACTAGGAATATGAGGTTTGTTACTCAGCTATAACGTTAGGTGAGATTGCGCTAATCACTTAATGTACAGCAATCTTAATTCGGTTGAATGATTATCTTCCATCTTCTTTTGTAACTCCTTTTGTTTGCATTTAGGTTTCCCACAGCTCTTCCCCAAATTTTTTCATGTTTTCTGTCCCTTTGTAGTTTTGCTCTGTGGTTGTTTTTTTGAGGCCTCGAAACTTGGTAGTGCTGATGCCTCAGTTCATGTGTTGATTTTTTTAAGTTCATGGAATATATATATATATCTCCTTATATTTTCCCAAAAAATTATATATATATATATATTCCACATATATAACATATATTCCATATATATAATATATATCCGTATATATAACATATATTCCATGTATATAATACATATTCCATATGTAACATATAGTATTTATATTTCCATACATTATATGGGTTATATATATACACACACACATATAGTTGCAATGGAGGAGTTTTTAATATTGACTCAATTTCCTGAAGTGCTAATTTTTGTTCAGGTTGTCACCTGTGTCCTCCAGAAGGTCTAATTCAGGAAAAGTTGGGAAGATTTTGTTTGTTTGTTCTTTCTTTGGCTGCTGGATGCCTGCAGGCATGTGGTTATTTTTCCTTGTCTCCTTGTTGCAACTCCGGTCCGGCTTCTGGACTGCCTCATGCGGAGGAGGCTCCGTGGTTTCTGTCCATGTGGCAGGCAGGTTCTTGTTCTATCCTGAGACACCAGCAGGATACTTCTTTGCTCCTAGGTTTCTTCAGGCTCTTAGACCCTGGTATAGAGGGCATACACCCCAACTTGCTCTAATTCTGCGGCCATGGAAGCTGATAATTCTTTTTTTTTTTTTTATAAAGATTTTATTTATTTATTTGACAGAGAGATCACAAGTAGGCAGAGAGGCAGGCAGAGAGAGAGAGAGGGAAGCAGGCTCCCTGCTGAGCAGAGAGCCGGATGTGGGACTCGATCCCTGGACCCTGCGATCATGACCTGAGCCGAAGGCAGCGGCTTAACCCACTGAGCCACCCAGGCGCCCTGGAAGCTGATAATTCTTGTTCCAGTGGGGATCCGGGTCTGTTTCTGTGTTACTTCTCCCTCGAAGTCACTGTGGTCATGGGCTTACCTGGGGCTCTTCTGCTGTGGGTCCTGTAGTTCGCTTGTACTGAAGGAAAATAATCCTGCAACAGCTCTCTTATTGCCCTCTGGGGCCAGATACCTGGCATGGAACTGAATTCAGGGGGGATATATGGCTTGGACTTGAAGTTGAGAGAGAAAGGAAGGCAGTATTTAATATACTACCACCTCCTGGGGTATGTGAAAATGTTTTAGGCTTTCTGTAGGTGCACTATTAATATTTATGTTTTTAACCACCTATCCAATTCAGAATGGTTCTTCCCCTTTGAAATATGGTTTTTTTTTTTTTTAAATTTGGGATTTTTTAATGCCTGTAGATGTTTTTAAATTTCAAACCCTAGACTGTAACATTTTATCTTAAATTATGACTTTGGAATAAATGTAGACATTTTTTGTATATGAAGGGAATGTTCCAGTTATGGTTTCTGAAATGCCATGTTTAGCCTTTGGTTGGTAGAGTATAGAACATTTATAATTGGAGCCAGTGGGGAAAAACCCTAGCCAACAAGATTTATTAGGTTGTAAAATATGGATTCTTGGAAAGGTTGTAGAGTTGTGTTGGCTATGAAAAAGCTTAGCTCAGTATGGGCAAACTGGCCGTGGGAGGACCTGGCTGTGGGGAATAGACTTGGAGATCCTCCTCTCTCTTCCCTTCTTGAGTCAACAGCCTACCTGTGAATCCAACATCACTCTTTAATGTTATATTATGTGAATTTGTACTATATAATTATACATAATTAATGTCCATTAACTTTATTAATAATTATCAATAATAAATAAATAATAATTTGTATAATTAATTTAATTATATATGACAGTCCATATAAGGTAATATTACATTATATGAATTTTGGGCCAAAATGATAGTCTTATTCTTCTGGAGTGTTGGTTCTCATCTGGGGGGTGATTTTGTCCCGCAGGTGATGTTTAGGAATATCTAGAGACATTTTTGGTGGTCACAGCTGTGGTAGGGGGCGCTACTGAGTCCTAGTGGGCGCGATCAGGGATTTTGTGAGCCATCCTACAGGCCACAGATTGGCCCATACCTCAGAGATTTATCTGGCCCAAATGCCAGTAGCGGAGGAATTGAGCAATCCTGTTCTTGTGTCTAGACTTTTCCCCCAAATATTTTTTGGCATAATGTAATTTTAAAAAATAGAATTACACATAGTGCTTGAAAAGTTATACTTGATTGTTGTTTTGCTTATTTCTTTTCTTGTGGAGTGCTGTATGTCTGGACATTATAGAAAACTGGGCAGCACCTGTGCATCACTGAGCAACATGATTTTCTGGATGCTGCTGGGGGAACATAATGAAGAGAGTACAGACCGCTTTCAAGGACTGATTAATGAAATGAGGCCATGCCATGAATCTGAAAGATAAAATACAGTTTAAAATAGTAAACCATCTCTAAATAGTCTCCAAGAGTCAAAGAGTGACACTGTGTCACATTTGGAGCCCTCCTTGATTCCTTAGCTACGTCTTCCTGAATAAGCCCATGTTATTATTGATCACCCAGCAGTTCCCCTGAGCAGTTAGTATACGTTATTAGGGCAGGGAAACTCATGAATTGATGATATACATATTATACCAAATAGGGAGATTTGATGTGATTTTTTTTTTTAAATGAAGATTTTTATTTATTTGACAGACCACAAGTAGGCAGAGAGGCAGGCAGAGAGAGAGAGGAGGAGGCAGGCTCCCTGCTGAGCTGAGAACCCGATGTGAGGCTCCATCCCAGAACCCTGGGATCATGACCTGAGCCGAAGGCAGAGGCTTTAACCGCTGAGCTACCCAGGCGCCCTGATGTGATTGTTTTAAATCACTCCCCTATTCCCTTTATTTGAGAAAAACAAACTTGTTAAGACTTGTGTTCTGGGGCGCCTGGTTGGTGTTGAGATAAACATCCTCAAGCTCGTCCACCTGTCCCACGCTACCTACTTTGGAGTGAGACTGCTGTACCGTAAGATAGACACACCGTTGTTTTCACCATTAATGACTTGCCAGATTGCCTTCCAGGAAGCTCCCACAGCTACACACTCGCAGCACTGAACAAGTGTTTCTCTTCTTGCCTCCTGTCCTCACTGTTGAGGGTGATTTGTGTTCCTCCAAATAAAGATACTTTGAGGGGCACGTGGGTGGCTCAGTGGGTTAAAGCCTCTGCCTTTGGCTCAGGTCTGGTCTCAGGGTCCTGGGATTGAGCCCCGCATCGGGGTCTCTGCTCAGCAGGAACCTGCTTCCTCCCCCCCCGACCCCCGCCCCTCTGCCTGTCTCTGCCTATGTGTGATCTCTCTCTGTCAAATAAATAAATAAAATCTTAAAAAAAAATACGTTGAAGTTTTAACCTTTCATATTCCAGAATGTGACCTTGTTTAGAAATTAAGTCTAGGTTTTTTTTTTTTTTTTTTAAAGATTTTATATATTTATTTGTCAGAGCGAGTGTGAGCGAGCACAAGCAGGAAGAGCCCCAGATAGAGGGAGAAGCAGGCTCCCCTCTGAGCAGGGAACTGGATGTGATCTCAGGACGCTGGGATCTTGACCTGAGCCAAAGGCAGATGCTTAACCCACTGAGCCACTTAGGCATCCCTAGAAATCGAGTCTTTACAGTGGTAAACAAATTAAAATGTGGTCTTAGGTTGAGCCCTAATCCAATATGATTGCTGTCTTTAGAGGAATAGTAAGTTTGAACGTGTAAGAGACAGACACCCAGAAAGGGAAGGTGTGAAGATGGAAGATTGAAATGATGTGCCTACGAGCTAAGGACACCAAAGATTGCCAGCAAACGACCAGAAACAGGAAGACACAAGAAAGAATCCTTCCCTTACAGGTTGCAGAAGGAGCATGGCCCTGGCAACACCTTGATTTCTGAGTTTAACACTTTAGAAGTGTGAAACAATAAATTTCTCTTTTCTAAGCTGCTCAATTTGTGGTAGTTTGGTATAGCAGCCCTAGCAGATGAAGACACTCCTCATCACTGATATTACCCAATTTTGTAATTTTTGCCAGTCTCACTGGTGTAAAGTGGTATCTTATTTTTTTTTTTTTAATATTTTATTTATTTATTTGATAGAGAACACAAGTAGGCAGAGAGGCAGGCAGAGAGAGAGAGAGAGAAGCAGGCTCTGCACTGAGCAGAGAGCCCGATGCGGGGCTCAATCCCAGGGTCCTGGGATCATGACCTGGGCCGAAGGCAGAGGCTTTAACCCGCTGAGCCACCCAGGCGCCCCTAAAGTGGTATCTTAGACACGTGTGTGTGTGTGTGTGTTTTGGTGATACCAGCAGTCAAGATGATCCAGGAAAGAAACACCTGAAGCATAATTCTGAAAGTCCTTGACTGTGGTCTTTAAAGAAAATGAGATCTCTCAGATTTTGTGATCTAGATCCCTGCAGAGTAGAAGAGATGGAGAATTCTAACCTGCACAGTGAATCATATTCTCTTCCAAAGGTGGCATAGTAACCCTCAAAAACTCTCTCGGATTGTTTTAATATGCATTTCTAGAGTTAAAAGTAAGATTGAGCATCTCTTCATATGCTTGTTTGGGTTTCAAATATCTTCTCAAGGACCTTCACCTGTCTATTACTTCTGTTCTATGATGTCTTTTCTTGAAAAGACAGTTTTTACTTTGATGTCATATTCATTCATTCTTATTTTATGTTTAAGTATTTTGTAATTCCTTAAACCATAAACGTACTCTTCTGATGCCTTTATGATTTTACATTCACACTTGGGTAGTTAATCCGTGTGGATTTTATGCTTGAGGACATAGTATGGTATGAGGTAGTAGTCAAACTTACCCAGCGCTGGTTTTTTTTTCTTCCAGTTTTCCCAGTACCATATGTGGGATCATCTAGTCCTTTGTTTTTGCTGCTTGCTTGAACAGGTATCAAGGTCCATATATACACAGGTTATCTATTGTGTCTGTCTATTGTTGTATCAATATCACTGTGTGGTTTTTGTTTTTTCTTAGTTGACTTTGAGCTATGTCAGTTATTAGGTAGTGTGAATCTCTTCTTTCTGCAGTATTTCAAAGTTGATTTAACTTATTTGTCAACTTAAATTTTTTCATACAAACTTTGGAATTAGAGAGTCCTCCAAGTAATCCAGGTAAGATTTAATTGCAATTTTCCAAATTTCTAGGTCAGTGTGGGAACTAAATAGTTTTATTGCATCTGTGAATTGGGTTTATTTCTTTATTTTTCAAGTTTTTTAAAAAAACATAGTCCTTTAATATGTCTTAAAATTATTATAAATTATAGTTTTTTATTATAATATAGAATAAAATATTACAATTCACAGTTTTTGTAATTTACATATAAATTATGAATTATAGTTTTTACATATCAGGTTAAAATTAGTCTGTTGCTTCTTTGCGTGATATTTGATTCAATGATGTCTTCTAATTTAGTGTTGACATTTAGTGTTGACAGATGTGACTGAGAAGTTTATCTTCAACTTGGGAACTCAGTTCTCTCATTAGTTTTTAGAGTTGATTTTTCTCTGCAGATAATCAGATCATCTCCAAATAATGACAACTTTCTCTCTTTCCCTCCAGTCTTCCAGATACATGTATATTATATTATATATTATTATATTTAAAATAGTTTATTATATTTAGTCAATAATTTAATTCTATTTATTTGATAGTATATTTATTTAATATTTAATATATATTTATATTATTATATATGTAGCATTATATTTATATATATGTATTTACATTTGTCAGGACGCACAACATGAGGTGGTATCTTTGACTTGTTCCTATCATCATAGAAATGCATAAAAGATTCCTCTTTTCTACTGTCCTACATGCTCCAGTTCGGGGTATGGAGCCTCGAAAATCAGTTGAGCACTTTCTTCTATTTCTGGCTTTGAGAATATTTATCATAATCCGAAGTGAAACTTCATCACATTCATTTTTGGCATCTTTTAGACTTATGTGTGTGTGGTTTTTTTCCCCCCTCTAATTCATTTATGTGGTGAATTATACTGACAGATATTCCAATCTTAAGCTACCCTTTCTTTTTTGGAGTAAACCCTTTGTGACGATGATTTAAAAAATACTCTGTTAATTTTTTCACTTGATATTTTTCTTTTTTTTATTTTTATTTAAAAAAAAATTTTTTTTAAGATTATTTATTTATTTATTTGACAGAGAGAGAGATGACAAGCAGGCAGAGAGGCAGGCAGAGAGAGGGGAGGAAGCAGGCTCCCTGCTGAGCAGAGAGCCCGATGCGGGGCTCCATCCCAGGACCCTGAGATCATGACCTGAGCTGAAGGCAGCGGCTTAACCCACTGAGCCACCCAGGCGCCCCTCACTTGATATTTTTCTAAGGTCTTTCTCATTTATGTTCCTAAGGAATCAGCTCTGTATTTTTCTTTTTTGGGCTTAAGATTTGGAATCAAGATTTCATTAGCCTCTTAAAAATGAATTGTGTGGCTGCTTCTCTTATTCTGTCACGTGTAAAAGACATTTAGTGTGGGGAAGGACAGATTAAAAACCCATTTCTTCTTGCATTTGTTTCGGTATTTCATGAGATTTCAGAAATCTACCCATTCCTTTTAGATTCTCAAATTGGGGTTGATAGTTTATAATATTCTTTTAAAAAGAACTTTACGTATTCCCTGAAAAAAAAGTTTATTGAGTGTTACGGAGCACTTACTATAACTAGACAGTACAGTTGGTGAGGACACTGCAACAAACAAGTGGATAGAAGTCCTAGCCTCATGGGACTTACCTTTGCAAATGAGATGACATTATTAGATCTTTGTTTATTGTCCCATTTCAGTCTGTCTGTTACTCATTGTAGTGCTTCCTTCAAATCTCACCACATTATCCAGGGGTGTGTGGATGTTATCGATCATTTCAGGAACGAGTTTTGATTTTGTTCTTTTTCTCGTATGCATATAGTCACTTCATTGTTTCTGCTCTTCCTTTAATATCAATCTTACCTTTTGATTCTTGGTCTTGATTATTTGCCAACCACTTAAATAGGTAGCTGATGGGTACAGCGTTTATGTTACTGCCCGGGGAGACTCCCATGGCATCTTGCCCTTTCTTTCCTCTCTGTGTCTTTTCTTTTCTTTTCTTTTTTTTTTTTTAAGATTTTATTTATTTATTTGACAGGCAGAGATTACAAGTAGGCAGAGAGACAGGCGGAGAGAGAGAGGAGGAAGCAGGCTCCCCACTGAGCAGAGAGCCTGATGTGGGGCTCGATCCCAGGACCCTGGGATCATGACCTGAGCCGAAGGCAGAGGCTTTAACCCACTGAGCCACCCAGGTGCCCTGTCTCTCTGTGTCTTTTCTTTAGCTCTGTTTGGTTTCTTCAGATCACTGCTCCCCAGTGGGGTTAGGAGCACCCTGGCCTCCGGAGACTGGAGAGTAGGTCCTGTGCTGTGCCATGAGTAGAAGGTGCCTTCCTTCCGAAATATCGCTTCGTGAGCTTGTCATGGCTTCTGCCTTTAGAAATGCATTCGGGGGAATTCTTGAGATTTTATTTCTGCGTCTTCCTCCTGAGTGGTAGACGAGAGATGCCTTACCCCTGTCAGGGGTTTCAGCTGGAGTATAGGGCCCGCCGATCACAGACACTTTGCCAGTAGAATTTAGAATGTCAGAAGTATGGAGTCCCACTGAGGAGAGTTAGTTAATGAAAAACTATGGCCATTTTTACAGACTTGTGTTCTCACATTTAGTCTTCTCACTGTGTGCTCTAAATCCCTTATTCTAAGAAGTTTTGATTATTCTCTCCAGCAGCAGTTCTTCTGTGTATTATTCTGCTTTTATTTTTCCTAAAGATTTTATTTATTTGAAGGAGAGAGAGACATAGCGAGAGAGGGAACACAAGCAGGGGGAGGGAGTAGAGGGAGAAACAGGCTTCCCACTGAGCAAGGAGCCTGATGTGGGGCTTGATTCCAGGATCCTTGAATCATGACCTGAGCCAAAGGCAGACACTAATGACTGAGCCATCCAGGCACCCCTTTTCTGCTTTATTTTTACCTCTACTGTGTAAACCCATCTCTTTTAAAATAGTGATTTTTTCTTAGCAGTTTCCTATCTACATGTAGAAATACTTAAAGGACCAAGACCCTGGCTTTTTCATCTTTGTGTTTCCCGTATACTGTATACTATATATACATAGCAGGTATTTAAAAAAAATGTTGAGGTTTATTAAACTAAATTTTGTCAAATGTTAATTGTAGAAAAGGTGGCTTCTAGACATTGGACAGCCAAGAATAAAATTCATATATGTATATGTATATGTATATGTATATGTATATGAAACTGCTTTGTAAACTACCAAATACGACCATGAGCAAGTTACTGAAGTTCTCTGTATTTGTTTCCTCGTAAAATGCTTGTAAAACCTTTTTATGGTGTTCAGAGGAGGAGATAAGCCATGTAAGATGCTGTTTCAGTTTGAGCAATAGAGGAATGCAGAAGCTGTGGACACCAGAGGCACGGGAAAGGGTGAGGTTCCAGAAAAGGTAACGCCTTGGGAGTGCCCAAAGGGTGCCTAACAACTAGACCCACCTTCCAGCCACTGCCACCTCCTCTGCTGGCCAGTCCAGGAGGCACGGAAACTTCCCTCTGCCAGGACTGTCACATTTGGAAAGCACCTGCACTCAGGTCCATGATTCCTCCCTCCCTCCCTCCCTTTCTTCTTTCCATTTGAGAGAAAGAGACAAAAAGCACAAGGTGTGCCTTTTGTGTGGCACTCATGGAATTCTTTAGAAACTGATCTTGTAACAAGCACTATATAATTTTCAGCTGTTTCCTTGCATTCTTAATTACCTTTACATTCTTGAAATAGTAGATCATTGTCACAGTTACCTGTGAAGGCCAGTGACGAGATGATTAATGCTTGGAAGAGGACTGGGTGAACAAAGTTGATTTAAGTGTCCCAAGTTCACATCTCTTACATTGCTGTTCATACTTTTAGGCTTATTACTGTCCTGTGTCTTCTCATCTGGTCCTTTCAGAGCTCCTCTCCCCTGCGAATGGCAGATAAAATTCCCATTTTACAGATAAGAAAACTGAAACCCACTTAAGGGACTTATATATAGTTCCCAAAGGGTGGATTCGAGGGACTCTGATTTTAATCCTAGTGTGATTTATTGATCGAGTATATTTTCTTATGTTGTTGTTCTACTTCTTAATTAAAAGAAGAAACAAAGGTTTTGTTTGTTTGTTTGTTTTTGTTTTTATCAGAAAATAGCTTTAATTAGATTTTTTGGTTTCTATTGGTTTAATGTCTTTCTTTCTTCTTTTTTTTTTAAAGATTCCATTTGACACAGAGAGAGAGATCATAAGTAGGCAGAGAGGCAGGCAGAGAGAGTGGGGGAGGGAAGCAGGCTCCCTGCAAAGCAGAGAGCCCCATGTGGGGCTTGATCCCAGGACCCTGGGATCACGACCTGAGCCAAAGGCAGAGGCTTTAACCCACTGAGCCACCCAGGCGTCCCAGTTTAATGTCTTTTTAAATTTTATAAAAACTAGGTACGGTTGAGAAATATCCAATTTATCAACACATTTGGAATAAAAGCTATATGGCAAATTTAAAGTTTATATTAGATATTCAAACTCTTAAGCAATCCTTGAATTACTTTTGATCTAACAATTCAATACAAGATACAATTGTATAATGTTCTTAAAAACTTCAGGTTAAAATGAGACGCAAAGTTTTTTAATTGTCAAATTTAACTCTGTAAGTATTTACTGATTTTCTGGTATGTGCCTAGAAGAAAGAAATTATCGTTGTGAGGAAAACAGCTGGTTTTTAGGAATAAAAGCAAGTCCTGACCCTGCTGGTAAAGGAGTAGAAACTCTTATTAATTCTGTTTAATTACCCCCAACCCTTTTTGCCCCCTTCTGGAAGTTTTCTGATTTTGATTAATGTTGAGAGTTTAAAGGAGTATTGGTAGCATCCTCTAGTCAAACAGTGCCTTTATTTTTTGTTTTTATTTTTATTTTTTTTTCAAACAGTGCCTTTAAAGTGACTGGTGTGCCAAGTTTCCCATTTGCTGTCGATGCGGATAGTAACTGAGATAGATGACCTCCATTATGGAGGGGACAAGTATATTGATTATTACTAAGGAGCTTTTGAGATCTCCTTCATTACTGTGTGTATGGTGTACTTGATCCTAGGGAATGTAATACTTTTGTTCTCATTGCTAAATATAAGACTTAGCTATTGAAGGTTTTCTCTCTGATATCTGTATTTTACTTCATTTATTTGTTTATTAGATTTTTTTGGAAATAGCTATATTTTAAATTCAGATTTGTAAAATGTTTAGTCAGAGTTCAGGCATAATTTTGATTGATTTTTGTTACATGCTTCTTGAATATAACTTAAAGTACAGTTTCGGAATTCAATTTTGGAGCTCTAATATGTTTTCAATATCAGCCAAATGCTAATTGTAAGATTAAATGGATTTAGATTTACCTTTAATAGTCTTTATGCTAATCATTTACAAAATGTCACACAGAGGAAAATAAGTTAAGGACACTGCATACTGTTAAAAGTTAAAAACAGCAACAGGATTAACTGCAGCAATAACAAAAATTCTTCCTGAGGTGTGATGAAAAAAGTGACAAAATTTATTGTATTACAAATTTAATTACTGCTTGATTTTTCTTGAAGAAACAAAAGAGGACTGGGCACCTGGATGGCTCATTCGGTTAAGCCTCTGCCTTCGGCTCAGGAGTCCCAGGATCCAGTCTTGCACTGGGCTCCCCGCTCAATGGAGAGTCTGCTTCTCCCTCTGGCCCTGCTCCTTCTTGTGCTTTCTCTCTCTCACTGTCAAATAAATAAACAATAAAATCTTAACAGAAACAAAACAAAACAAAACAGGACTTCTAAATATTTATGTAGAAAAGCCTTCAATGTTTCAAAATCCTGTGAAATATCAGCACTGATGATTAGTGGTGTATTTTAGTTTGGGAGCCGTTTCTGGTCTTTATGTCACATATTTAAGATCTAAAACATGTCTGTATCACTTGTTACCAAAATTAGAAAAATTTGCATGACTTTCTTAATATAAACTAAGTCAAGTTACACAACGACTAAATATTTTTATTATGTAAACTAAGTAAGTAACATAATGACTAAGGAAAAATGAATATCTTTGTCCCTGCGTATTCACATCTAGAAGATAATATATGCCAAATGATTTTTTTTTTAACTAACTTGGCATGATACCTTTAGAATCCAATAACAAAATTGATTTTAATTTAGATAACTTCTGGTCCTTGAAAAGATCTTTTAAATATGTTCATAAGGCAACAATAGGTATATTATATGTGTTTCTGCTCCTAGGTTTTTGGGAAAAAATTGTTTCGTGGTTGAAGTTGATAGCTGAAAAATATTTCCAACTAGAAAAAAAACTTACATGTCTCATTGATGTTTAGTGACTATGAAAATTTAAAAGTGTTTATGCCTTTTAATTCTTATTGAATTCAGTATGATGTCTAAAATAAATACTCCAAATTAGATGTAGTGCTAGAGTAAAATAAGTTTATCCACTTTGAAAATATGTCTTTCAGGATTGAGTATTTCCTAGACTGTTTTTCAGCTAGTTTCTTTCCAGAAACTCCCAATACTCATCCCTCTACCAAGATTCTTATTCTAGCGCTGTTTTCTGTGGTACTTGCTCTTTCCACTGGTACCTCAGATTACTTGTTGATTTTTCTGTTTGGTAAATGGGATTTGGGGGTGGGAAAGATGAATGTAAGGAGTCTGTCAGTGAATTCTTAAATGTTTTTTAATCTAACATGTTGCCTTGGGGCGCTGGGATGGTTCAGTGGGTTAAGCCGCTGCCTTCGGCTGAGGTCATGATTTCAGGGTCCTGGGATCGAGTCCCGCATAGGGCTCTCTGCTCAGCAGGGGGCCTGCTTCCCTTCCTCTCTCTCTGCCTGCCTCTCTGCCTACTGTGATCTCTCTCTGTCAAATAAATAAATAAAATCTTAAAAAAAAAATGTTGCCTTGATTTTAATTTTACTATCCAGGCTGGCTAAGAGAACATTACAATGTGACCTCTCATCATGTTGGGCTTCTTGCTCGCTAAAGAATTACAAAGAAATGTTTTCTAGTCCTTCAAATGTACCTTAATATAGTTTAACATTTAGAGTGGATTATATACTTATTGATACCATAATCCTCATCTTTTATACATTATGTGTTCATAGTACAAAATTAGTATAAGATTTTTCTGTAGCCAACCTGGCAAGCCTTATTTTATTTTTTTAATTTTTTTTTTTTTAAATTTGGCATGGAGAGAGATCACAAGTAGGCAGAGAGAGAGAGAGGGAAGCAGACTCCTTGCTGAGCAGAGAGCCCAATGCAGGGCTCAATCCCAGGACCCTGAGATCATGACCTGAGCCGAAGGCAGAGGCTTAACCCACTGAGCCACCAGGTACCCCTATTTTTTTAAGATCTATATATTTCAGAGAGAGAGAGCAAAAGAAGCACATGCGTGTGTGAGTGGGGAGAGGGGCACAGAGAGAGGGAATGAGAGAATCCTCAAGCAGACTCCCTGCTGAGCTTGGAGTCCATGGCGGGGTTTGATTCCAAGACCCTGAGATCAAGACCTGAGCTGAAACCGAGAGCTGGTGGCTTAACCAACTGAGCCACCCAGGTGCCCCAAGCCTTACTGATACGATCATACCTGAGAGGCCCCAGAGCTGGTATTACCCCCATTTAAATTAGCATAATGATAAGAAGGGTCAGATATGTGAACATTTTTAAATGTTGTTGTTTTTGAGGAAATAGGCTATTATGAATTATAATAAGTGCCTCATAGTTTTAACTTTGTTTTTATGCTCTTATTCTTGGGCAGAATATACTGGTAGGTTTTTTGGTAATTTCTTTAGAAATTTAAAGCTTTTTGAAAATTCTCAAAAAAATTTTTTTATAGATTTTATTTCTTTTGAGAGAGAGAGAGAGAGAATGGGAGAGAGGTACAGAGGCAGAGGGAGAGAGAGAATATCAAGCAGACCCTGTGCTTAAGAGAGCCCCACATGGGGCTTGATCTGACAACCCTGAGATGGTAACTTGAGCCGAAATCAAGAGTTGGATGCCTAACCGACTGAGCCACTCAGGTACCCCTCAAATTTTCTAGTATAAATTTTAGAACTAGTTAAAGCTCAGAAACAAATCTGTTCTGAGAGTTTCTTTTCCTGTTTAAAGACCATGATTTCTTTTCTGTAGTTTTAAAATTTTTCCTTATATATTTTGGATATTTGTGGGATGCCTGTATGGCTTGGTTAGTTAAGCATCTGCCGTCAGCTCAGGTCTTGACACCAGGGTCCTGGGATTGAGCCCTGCATCTGGCTCCCTGCCCAGTGGGGCATTTGCTTCTCCATCTCCCTTTGGCTTCTTCTGCCTTACTTGCTTCTCCAGCCTTACTTCTCTGTTTCTCAAATAAATACATAAAATCTTTTTTAAAAAGTTTATATTTTGGATATTTGCAAGTAGTCATTTAGACGTTCATAAATTCTTTATGATCAGATTTACTTTTGGATTGTTATTTTATAAATTAGTTTTATTTACTTTATTTTTATTACTTGATTAGAAAAGTTTTATTCTGAATGTATTAAATGGCCTAAATGACATTTATTCTGAATGTATTAAATGGCCTCTATTTTATATGTTCTATAGCTGTTCAGTGTTGGAAGCTAGAAACCAGAAATCCGTATGGTAAGGATTTCTACAAGTGTTGATTGTTACTCAACTAAATATATAATTTTGATTAAAGATTCTATTTTCTAGGCAATGAAAAGTGTTATTGGGGGAAAAAATCCTAAGACTTTATGTTTTTTTAATCTAAATATCCTCTAACACTTTTTTTTTTTTTTAAAGATTTTATTTATTGATTTGACAGAGAGAAATCACAAGTAGATGGAGAGGCAGGCAGAGAGAGAGAGTGAAGCAGGCTCTCCGCTGAGCAGAGAGCCCGATGCGGGACTCGATCCCAGGACTCTGAGATCATGACCTGAGCCGAAGGCAGCGGCTTAACCCACTGAGCCACCCAGGCGCCCCTCCTCTAACACTTTTAATCTAAATACCCTCTAACAAACATTGGGGGAAAATATCCTAAGACTTTATGTTTTTTTAATCTAAATATCCTCTGTTTGTTATGAGTATATTCTAATGTGGTTCTGTCTTAATTTGGAGTCAAAATATAAGACTTTTTTTGAAGTTGGTAATTTTTTGGTTATTGATGTAGAGCATGATTAACAATTTGCAATGAAATACATAACCTGATAACAGACTGGTTTATATTTGGACATTGGATATTACTATACATAACTTGTAATTTTTATTTTTCAAAATGAGATTTCCTCAATGTCTAAATTTTTTATATGTTTATATTCAGGAACTTCAAAAAGTAGAAAGCTTCCTGAAGTTTCTCATTTCTGCTCTTAATTCTAGAATGAGGCAGTTGATATTCTTGATGACCTACGCTGGTGTTGTTAAAGTTGTAGATGTTGTCCTGGCCTTACTCTATCGCTATGGCCTTTCCAACATTCCTGCAGCAATAGAAAGGAAGTTCCCTTGGTTTATTCTCCCTTCTTCCTATTCACTCATTGAACAGTCTGAAGTTGTTAATAGAGGACATGCATATAGGATATTTTACTTCCCACACCTGGTAACTGTACCTTTCTGTAGCTGTTCTCCTCACGATCAAGTGTATGACATTTATCAGGCTGCTGCAGATTTCTTTCTTTCTTTCTTTCTTCTTCTTCTTTTTTTTTTTTAAAGACTTTATTTTATTGATTTGACACAGAGAGAGAGATCACAAATAGGCAGAGAGGGAAGGAGAAGCAGGCTCCCCGCCGAACAAAGAGCCCAATTCGGGGCTCGATCCCAGGACCCTGAGATCATGACCTGAGTCGAAGGCAGAGGCTTAACCCACTGAGCCACCCAGGTGCCCCACTGCTGCAGATTTCTTGAATTTTCTTCCCACTTCAGCATTTTTTGTTATTTTGTACCTTACGTGAAAAACAGCTAATTGGAGCACTCCTTAACTGTCTAGTGGCAATTAGGCCATCTTAGCTTCTCTCATACCATCGTAGAATCTGTTCCTGGTGACCCAACATGATTAGTAGGTATTTTGGTACCTGTTTCTTCACCATCAGAAGTGATTTGTCACTCAGCACTTTCATCCTCAAATTCCTTTTCTCTACTTTATGTGAACCCCAAGAGGGCCAAAGTACTCATTCTTAAGGAACTGAAATTCTATTTTAAAGGTGACCCTCCTGGATGCCTGGGTGGCTCAGTTGGTTGGGCATTTGCCTTTGGCTCAGGACGTGATCCCACGGTACTGGGCTCAAGCCCCACATCAGGCTTCCTGCTCAGTGAGGAGCCTGCTTCTCCCTCTCCCTCTGCCTACCATTCCCCCTGTCTGTGTTTGCCCTCTCTGACAAACCATAAGTGACTCTTAATCTCACAAAACAAACTGAGGGTTGTTGGGGGGAGGGAGCTTGGGAGAAGGGGCGTGGGGTTATGGACATTGGTGGGGGGTGTGTGCTTTGGTGAGTGCTGTGGGGTGTGTGGACCTGGCGATTCATGGACCTGTACCCCTGGGGATAAAAATATATGTTTATAAAATATAAAAAAATTAAAAAAAATAAACAAATAAAGTTTTTAGGAAAGATAAAATAAAGGAGACCCAAATAATTTGATGTGGAGAAATAAGTTGAATACCTTGCTTGTAGCCTAGGAGACCAGGTTGTTAACTTCTGTATTTACAATTTGGGCGAATGACTGACTTTATTTCTTCATTAGATCCGTGTCCAGTAAGGATTATGTGTGTGTGTTTAATGAACAAATGTAATTCTGGATCTTATTTTGGGGATCAGAGATGAATAACCCACATTGTATTTCTTGGTTCAGTTGTCTGACAAATGCCATGAGGCAGAGAGGCAGAGGAATTATGGGAAAGGAGATAAGGGACAGCAAAATCAGACTGTACCAAGAAGAGTAGGAAATGCTTTCTGAGGAAGCAATACTCAGATTCTTGGGGATGAGTAGGTGTTAGCTGAGAAATCTGGAACTGAAAGGCTTTTCTTTTAAGGAGAGGTTCAGAACATAGAGAGAGTGGTGTGCTCAGGGAACTCCCCCAAGTTTGGAATAGCTGAACCTTACAGGGGCAGCTGGGCAACAGAGGGAATCATGTAAAGCAAATATGGGCTCTGAGACCCCTTTTTGGGGGATCCACAAATTCAAAACCATTTTTAAAACAATACCAAGATTTTGCTTGCCTTTTCTTCTTCATTCTCTCAAGTGTATGTGGAGAATTTTCCAGAGGCTACATAATCTGTGATGACATCATTGCTTTCATGTTTAATGGGATATGCACTTATGTGTTTCACTTTATTATTATTTTTTAATTTAATTTAATTTTTTCAGTGTTCCAGGATTCATTGTTTATGTACCACACTCAGTGCTCCATGCAATATGTGTCTTCCTTAATACACACCACCAAAAGGTTTTTTAAGACTTTATTATTTTTTAATTATTTTTAAATTAACATATAATGTATTATTTGCCCCAGGGGTACAGGTCTGTGAATCATTAGGCTTACACACTTCACAGCACTCACCAGCACTCACCATAGCGTATACTCTCCCCAGTGTCCATAACCCAACCATCCTCTCCCTACCTACCTCCCCCTGGCAACCCTTAGTTTGCTTTGTGAGATTAAGATTCTCTTATGGTTTGTCTCCCTCCCAAACCCATCTTGTTTCATTTTTCCCTTCCTACCCCCAAACCCCCTACTTTGCCTCTTAACTTCCTCATATCAGGGAGACCATATGATAATTGTTTTTCTCTGACTGACTTATTTCGCTCAGCATGATACCCTCTAGTTCCATCCACGTTGTTGCAAATGGCAAGATTTCACTTCTTTCGATAGCTGCATAGTATTCCATTGTATAGATATACCACCTCTTCTTTATCCATTCATCTGTTGATGGATATCTAGGTTCTTTCCATAGTTTGGCTATTGTGGACATTGCTGCTATAAACATTCGGGTGCACGTGCCCCTTTGGATCACTACATTTGTAAATAGTAAATATACAGTAGTGTGGTAAATATCCAGGTAAATATCCAGTAGTGTGATTGCTGGGTCATAGGATAGCTCTATTTTTAACTTTTTTTTTTTGAAGATTTTATTTATTTATTTATTTGACAGAGAGAGAGATCACAAGTAGGCAGAGAGGCAGGCAGAGAGAGAGAGAGAGGAGGAAGCAGGCTCCTCCTCCTCCTGCTGAGCAGAGAGCCTGATGCGGGACTCGATCCCAGGACCCTGAGATCATGACCTGAGCCAAAGGCAGCGGCTCAACCCACTGAGCCACCCAGGCGCCCCTATTTTCAACTTTTTGAGGAAACTCCATGCCATTTTCCAGAGTGACTGCATCAGCTTGCATTCCCACCAACAGTGTAGAAGGTTTCCCCTTTCTCTGCATCCTCACCAGCATCTGTCTTTTCTGAATTGTTAATTTTATCCATTCTGACTGGTGTGAGGTGGTATCTCATCATGGTTTTGATTTTTATTTCCCTGATGCCGAGTGATGTGGAGCACTTTTTCATGTGTTTGTTGGCCATCTGGATATCTTTGCAGAAATGTCTGTTCATGTTCTCTGTCCATTTCTTGATTGGATTATTTGTTCTTTGGGTGTTGTGTTTGATAAGTTCTTTATAGATTTTGGATATTAGCCCTTTATCTGATATGTTGTTTGCAAATACCTTCTCCCATTCTGTCATTTGTTTTTTGGTTTTGTTGACTCTTTCCTTTGCTGTGCAAAAGCTTTTGATCTTGATGAAATCCCAATAGTTCATTTTTGCCCTTGCTTCCCTTGCCTTTGGCAATGTTCCTAGGAAGACGTTGCTGTGGCTGAGGTCAAAGAGGTTGCTGCCTGTGTTCTCAAGAATTTTGATGGATTCCTTTCTCACATTGAGATCTTTCATCCATTTTGAGTCTATTTTTATGTGTGGTGTAAGGAAATGGTCCAGTTTCATTGTTCCGCATGTGGCTGCCCAATTTTCCAAACACCATTTGTTGAAGAGACTGTCTTTTTCCCATTGGACCTTCTTTCCTGCTTTGTTGAAGATTAGTTGACCATAGAGTTGAGGGTCTATTTCTGGGCTCTCTATTCTGTTCCATTGATCCATGTGTCTGTTTTTGTGCCAGTACCATACTGTCTTGATGATGACAGCTTTGTAATAGAGCTTGAAGTCTGGAATTGTGATGCCACCTACTTTGGCTTTCTTTTTTAACATTCCTATGGCTGTTCAAGGTCTTTTCTGGTTCCATATAAATTTTAGGATTGTTCCATTTCTTTGAAAAAAATTGATGTTATTTTGATAGGGATTGCATTAAACATGTAGATTGCTTAGGAAGCATAGACATATTCACAATATTTTTCTTCCAGTCCATTAGCATGGAACATTTTTCCATTTCTTTGTGTCTTCCTCAATTTCTTTCATGAGTACTTTATAGTTTTCTGAGTACGGATTCTTTGCCTCTTTGGTTGGGTTTATTCCTAGGTATCGTATGTTTTTGGGTGCAATTATAAATGGAATTGACTCCTTAATTTCTCTTTCTTTTGTCTTGTTGTTGGTGTATAGAAATGCAATTGATTTCTGTGCACTGATTTTATATATTGACACTTTACTGAATTCCTGTACAAGTTCTAGCAGATTTGGAGTGGAGTCTTTTGGGTTTTCTACATAAAGTATTATATCATCTGCAAAGAGTGAGAGTTTGACTTCTTTGCCGATTTGGATGCCTTTAATATCTTTTTGTTGTCTGATTGCTGAGGCTAGGACTTCTAGTACTATGCTGAATAGCAGTGGTGATAATGGACATCCCTGCCATGTTCCTGACCTTAGTGGAAAAGCTTTCAGTTTCTCTCCATTGAGAATGATATTCGCTGTAGGTTTTTCATAGATGGCTTTGATAATATTGAGGTATGTACCCTCTCTCCCTACATTCTGAAGAGTTTTGCCAAGAAAAGATGCTGTACTTTGTCAAATGCTTTTTCAGCATCCATTGAGAGTATCATATGGTTCTTGTTCTTTCTTTTATTAATGTATTGTATCACATTGATTGATTAGCAGATATTGAACCAACCTTGCAGTCCTGGAATAAATCCCACTTGGCCGTGGTGAATAATCCTTTTAATATACTGTTGGATCCTACTGGTTTGTATTTTGGTGAGAATTGTCGCATCTGTGTTCATCAAGGATATTGGTCTGTAATTCTCTTTTTTGATGTGGTCTTTGTCTGTTTTTGGGATCAAGATAATGCTGGTCTCATAAAATGAAAAAACTTTATTTTTTAAGCAATCTCTACACCCAACGTGCAGCTTGACCTCATAACCCCAAGATCAAGAGTTACACACTTCACTGACTGAGCCAGCCAGGGGTCCCTCACTTTAAATTTCTAAAATGGCGAATACTGAAAGGCAGCCCAAATAAACAAGAGCTTTTGGGAGCCTTTGATAATTAAGAGTAGAAAAGGGTCTTGAGACCCAAAAAATCTAAGAACGGTTTTCTAAAGAGTTTGGATTTTATCTTGAGTGAGGTAGGGGGTCATGGGATGACTTTTGCAAGAGGTTGACATAATTAGTATTCCTAGCATGGCTTGTGATGTGAGACACTAAGTGTCTCAGAGGCAGAGAGACCAGTTAAACAGTGATTTCTGTAATTCAGAAGAGATGTGAGGGCTCAAGCTGCTTTTTGTTGAGATAGATGTATTGGTGCCTATAGAGCTAAAGGAGGTAGATTCACTTGTCCTGGGAGGGCTTGAACGGAGGAAGATGTCCAGTTCACTCCCAGGTTTCTCATGTGGGATTCTGGAGGCCAGTGCTATTATAAGCTGAGTAGACTGTTATTTTCTTTCAGCATTTTAAACACAATGTATGTGTGTCTGTCCACCCCTCCCTCCCACCAAAGATGGATAAATGAATGAATGAATGCTCCACTGTTTGGTGGCTTTTATTGCCCTGATGAGAAGTAACTTGTAATTCAAATCAGTGCACGCCTCCATGTAATGTGTCATTTTTGTCTCCTTTTGAGATTTTCTGGTTCTAGTTAGTTTTTAGCAGTTTGTCTCCAATGTGCCCATGCGTCATGGTCTTTGTATGTACCTGCTTAGTATGATTTGCTTGTCTTCTTGACTCCTTCTTGGTTTGTAACCCTCCTCGAAGCTTCCTTGATATGATCTGAATTTGGCCCCTGTACTCAGAGGGCAAGGAGAGACCAAAGAGGCAGGCCACTGCAGCTGGGCAGGTGGCAGCTTTAATAAGTAAAGGGAACTTACATACAAGTCTTGTAATGGGCGGCAGCAAGACGAGTAGATCCTTGTACCCACCTGCCGAATCTTAGAAGTTTATAAAGAGGCCTTAACTGGGTTCAGTCATGTATTCTGTTCAGTCACATCACAGTCTCAAGGCTGTGTCCTTGGAGCATTCTCTGGAGCAGGAAAGGCAAAACAGAGTCCGCATTGCAAGGACAGGGAGGGAGTGAGGAGCCTCCCAGTGCCCAGGTCCAGCTTATGAGGCACTTGGCAGTCACGTCTTTTTGATGATGCTCTTCAACAATCACCAAACACCTTTACCCAATTTTGAGGAATTTTGGCCAGTATTTGGCGAAGTGTTTTTTGTTCCATTCTCCCTTTCCTTTTCTCTGGGATGTCTGTGGCGATCGTTACCCAGTTATGTTACACATTTTAATATTCCCCAGGTGCCTAGAATTCACTTTGCAATCTTTCATCTTTCTGTTCTTCAGACTGAATGATTAACATTGATCCATCTTTAATACATCTTCAACATCTTCAGGGAGTTCAGACTTGTCTTTGTCATCTCCATTCTGCTGTGAATCCCACCCAGTGAAATTTTTACTTCCCATACCTTATTTTTCAGTTCCTGCATTTTCATTTGGCTCATTTAATGCCAGCATTATTCAGGTTCATAGTTTATATTTCTCTGCTGAGATTTTCTTTCAGTCTTATGAGCATTTTTGCTTTCGATACTGGAGTATTAGAATGAGAGCTGTTTCAAAATGCTTGCTAATTAGAACATCTGGAACATCTTGGAGTCTCCCTTCATTGTCTTTTCCCTTGTAAGTAAGGCCCTGTTTCATGGTTCTTTTATGTCAAGTGATTTGGATCGTAGCCTGGACATTATAAATAAGCTGTGGGAACTCACAATTCTGTTACATTTTGTCAAAAAAATTTTTGTTTGTTTGTTTTTTGTTAAGCCAGACAGTTAATTTGGCTACAAATTCTGTTTTGCCTGCAGTAAAGGCAGCTTGGGTCTCACTTCAGCTGGTCTTGCCTTGGCCGTGGTGCTTGGAGCCTGCGTGTACACCTGTGGTTCAGGGCCATGTAGAGATTTGGGAGGAGTTTTGAATCTTTCCTCTCTCTTGCCTGGCATTCTGCTTTCATTTCCCAGTTACTCTGGTTGCCCTGGGCCCTCTTCTCTAGTTCTGAAACCCGATGAGATTATGAGCTTTTTTTTTTTTAAAAGATTTTATTTATTTATTTGACAGAGAGAAATCACAAGTAGATGGAGAGGCAGGCAGAGAGAGAGAGAGAGAGGGAAGCAGGCTCCCTGCCGAGCAGAGAGCCTGATGCGGGACTCGATCCCAGGACCCTGAGATCATGACCTGAGCCGAAGGCAGTGGCTTAACCCACTGAGCCACCCAGGTGCCCCGAGATTATGAGCTTTGTACCAGAATTTTCCTCACGTGCCTGGTACAGATGGGGGCCTTTCATCAGGCTATGAACGCTACAAACTAAAAACTCACCTAGCGCAGTTCCTTCTCCCACAAATCAATTCCCCTCCAGTGATTGCCGGCTTTTGTCTGCTCTTGAGTGCCTTCAGAATACTGTGGTGTTTTTTTATTTTTTAATATGTAGCTTTTTGTTTTTTGTTTTTAATGATTTAACTTATGTATTTGAGAAAGTGAGAGAGCATAGGGGGAAAGTGAGAGGGAAAAACAGACTCCTTGCTGAGTGGAGAGCCCAACACAGGGCTCCATCCCAGGACCCTGAGATCATGACTTGAGCTGAAGGCAGACGTTGCACTGAGCCAGTCAGGAACCCCTGAATTTATAGTTCTTATCTGTGGGAGAGTTGGTTCAATAGGAGCTACTTGGCTATCCCAGAAGCAGAATCATATTGTGTTGACATTATTAACTGAGACAGAAAGAGAGAGATTCTAGAAAGACAACGTAATTCACTGGATTTAATTTTGGCCATGTTGGGTATGGGTTAGTCAATGTGGAGTTCTCCACCAAGTGGCAGTTATGGAAGTGGACCCCTAGAGGTGAAGTTTGGGCTACAGATACAGATTTAGAACTTGTAAGCATGCCGATGCCGACTGAGGTCAGGGGAACGGATCTGCGAGGGGAGAGTGTTTTGAATGAGAGACCTGACCGTGAATTGATAACCATGCTTAAGAGGTAGGCATAGGAAGAAGAGCCCAGGAAGGAGATTAAAAATGTAAGTGGAGTAATTTATAAAGAAAAGTTGTTACAGAAACTAAGCAAATGTTCAGCAGTTCTTAACCTGGGATCTGCTGACCCAGTGGGTTTAGGATTCAGTTGCAGGAGGTTTCTGGATTCTCTACAGGGTATGTGTATGAGTTTTCTGGGGAGCGGGTTCATAGGATTCATCAAATTTCCAAAAAGGTCTGTGACCCACAAAGAGTTAAATGTTGAACAGTATCAAATTTCAGGAAAATGAATGAGAGCCACTAGTGGCTTCGTTAGAGCAATTTCAGACTGAAGGTGGAAAACCAGTTGGGAGTTCCCTGCAAAGTAAATCCGAGATGCAGAGGTAGTGATAGGGAGTGTAGAGTTGCTTTCAGAAGTCTGGATGATAAGGCGAGGAGAGATTGCTCGATAGAGGGGAGTAAGATTAAGAAAAGCATAGCCTTGCCCTGCCTGGCCTCATTTGTCACAGGCCATACTAGGCCTTTTGTGCATACACACCAAGTCTTCTCGTTTGTGAAAGCTGCTGTGCTGTGCAAAGCCAGGGGCTGCTTGTGTGGGCCGGCATGAATGCATTCACTGCTTTGGATCCTAGAAACGTTATGAGCTCCATGACAACAAGGACATCTCCCCCGCCCCCACCTCTGTATTTTCTGTGTTCATTCCCTATAGCACTTTCTACTGTACTCTGCTGAGAGTAAAGGCTTACCGTGGCTCACCGGCAGAGGTCTCCGGCTATCGGATAGGGCCACGAGCTGGTGGAAACAGGCGTCTGTGAAGAGAACGTCTCTGGTGCAGGGTTTCTCTTGCAGCTGGGCCTGGATGTTCCTGGGTCCCTGGAGGGACCGCAGGCTGCTTTACACAATGTCAGCTTGGCTGACGAAGGTTGACCCTTCAGAGGCCCTCAGGACAGGGAAAGGCCTTAGAACTTTGAGCAGGAGAAGTAGGGAGATATGGAATATCCACATCCTCCACCCCTTTTTGGGCCTCATGTCTTAAGAGGAGAGAAGTGTGATTAGATGGGGAGACACTTGGCTGAACTAATAAGGAAACTGGAAAGGTAGCCTGAAGTAGGGCAATGGAGATTTTGTAGCTTTCTGAACTCACCCTGATGTCCTTAAGTTAAAAGACAGATGGTAAAGGAGCTATGGAGCTCATTTCTATTGCTGCTTTCATTTTCTGCCACGATGCTGCTTCCCAGTGTCCCATCCTCACCCAGAGCATGATGAGTTCTTGTTCCTTCTAGCTCTAGTGATGCTTTCAGGTGTCTTTGTGTTTCTATCAAATAAAGATGAACATATTTCATCAAAGGTTAAATGAAGGTGAATCCCCCACCACCCTTCAATTATAGTAGAAAACTGTTAAAGAAATAAATCTGCAGGGGCGCCTGGGTGGCTCAGTGGGTTGAGCGTCTGCCTTCAGTTTAGGTCATGATCCCAGCCAGGGTCCTGGGATCAAGCCCCACATCAGGCTCCCTGCTCAGTGGGGAGTCTGCTTCTCTCTCCTCCCCCTGTTTGCCCCCCCCCTAAATAAATAAATAAATAAAATCTTTAAAAAAAATAAAGACATTTTAGACCTCATGCTTTTTAGGTGCATTGCTAAGGAGTAAAATGTATCAAATCAGATTTGGTGTTCCCGTTCCATAGCCCGCCTCCTCTCTCTCCTCTCTGAAGGCCTTCAGTTGCCACTCTTTGGTGGAGGAAATGCAGTTCAGGGGTGCGGAGTGAGTGTGCTAGAGGGGAAAAAACAACCTGACAATGGCAAGGCCTCTGGTTTCTTGTAGGTCCTCTTCAGCATGTGAAAGTTCTTTCAAACCCTCCCTTTTTCCTACTTCCCCCAACCCCATAGTATATAATCAGCCAGACCCTCCAATACCCCCAGAAGCAGCTATTTCTGCTCAGCGGTCCCGTCCCCATGCTTTAATAAACCACCATTTTGCACCCCCCCCAAAAAGTGCTTTAGGAAGCCTTCCTAATTCATATATTACTTAACTTTGAAGAGTATGAATGGAAACGTGATCTAGACGCTGGTCTGTTCATTGGTTTTGCTACTTAACAGTATGGCTTGAAGACACTTACGCACTGAAACATAAAAAGGTTATAAAATTTTTTATAGTTGCAAAACCCTAGTATGTGTAATTACTGTATTTCACTCAGTAGATAAACTAGAACTTATTTAGCCTGTCCTCTTTTGATACTTTTTAAAAATTTTTATCTTTGTAGTAATAAGCAATGCTTCAGTGAATAAAATTGGCCATAGATCATTTTGCATAATTGTGGGATTGTTCCCAGCTGTTGAATATATATGCGTTTCCTTTCTGGAGGGTCTGCCGGTTTATGCTGCGTCTAGCCAGGAAGGAGGGGGTCTGTACATCTATTACTCTTTGCTAGAAAGACGAAGATGGTACCTTTCAGTTTTGATTTTGTATTTATCTGATAACTGAGGCTGATCATCTCTTAATGTGTTTAAGAGCAATTTGTATCATTTCTACTAACTCCTGAAATCCCCTTCCTTCTTTTTGTTGGAGCTCTTTTGCTTATTAAGAAATGTGGCTCTTTGTCTGGTGTGTGAGCTGCAAATGTGTGTGTGTGTGTGTGTGTTCGTGGGGGTGGTGGTGGCTGTGTTTTGATTATATTTTGGTTTTCTATGAAAAAACTCATTTACATGTAATTGAATTTATTAATCATTTCTTTTATGGTTTCTGGGTTTTGTATCATAGAGACCTTTCTTATTCTGGAGTATAAAAATTCTCCCAGTTCTATTTAGGTTATTTTGTGTGTTCATTTTGTATGCTTTAAAATCACTGATTTACCGGGAATTAACTTCCATGAAAGACAGGAGCTATGCATCTAATTATTTTTCCCTCTAACGGCGTCCCAGGTGATTTCACATTTTTAAAAAACTTCTACCTAAGGCAGACATTTCCATTATCTACTGATATCCGTTCCTCTCTCTTCACAGTCTGAATGGTTTGTGAAATGGCAGTAAACCCTGATGAAAAGATTTGCTCCTGTTGGATATCTTTGTGCTGAGGGTGGCCTTGTGTCCCCGAGGACAATGTGGCAGAGCTTCCAGGAGAGCTATTTCCTTGTTGGCAAAGAGGAACAGACTGCCAGCCTTACCCTCTGGTCTCACCCTTTCCCTCTTTGCCTGTTTGCATGAAGGTATAAAGGGCAGATGCCCAGCATTTGTGGGCCATGAGGGAAATCCCTGCGAATTACACTTTGAGAAACAATCCTATGGATGCTGTGAACATCACAGAAAAATGCAATGGAAGTTAAAAGCCCTTGTGGAGAAAGTTCCTGTCCCTGGCAGCAGAGGTCAGAATGATTCTGTGCATATACATGTTGGCAAGCTCAAAGCAGAGGGCCAGGAGCCAGGGCTGAGAGCCGTGGGAGAAAGGGACTACACGGAAGGAAGGGCTGCATTCTTAGTTTTTATTCCCAATATGCTGGCCTTCCCCAAAGTGAACCTGAGAATAGGGGCATACAAAAAACTACTCTGAGATATGATGACATCTCAGACCAAGAATGTTGGTTTTCTCACTGGGTTTTAGCCTAGGTTTTTGAAAGACAGAGAAAACCTGTTCAAAGGAAATAACCCACTTGGTTTCAGCCTAAGAGTGATATATATATATATATATATATATATATATATAT